>NW_010332420.1:0-15849 GCF_000700745.2 Antrostomus carolinensis | reverse complement strand
AGCACTGATGCAATATCTGTTATCATCTCACCATAAGACCCTAGAAAGTGATGCTGGTGTCATGTCTTATGAAAAGGGAGTCCTAAGTCATGATATCTCAGAAAATCCTACTCTAGAAATAATGTAGAATAGAGGTAGTAAGATGATGATATGATGATTAATAAAGCAGAGAGGACTCAACAGTGCTGAAAGAGAAGCCCACTACTGATTGCAACATAGTGGTAGGAGGAGTAGTGAGAATTTATTACTCTTCTAGGCAAGACAATATAATGCATCCCATCTTTTGGCTTTTGCCTTTTTTTGACAGAAGAGTTCTTCTGTTATGAAAAGTAACTACAGATTTTTGAGTGCTTCCTTTTCATAGGGCTAATTTCATGTACATTAAAAGGGGATGGAACTTCAGGAAGCACAAGCCTAACCCTGTGGATGTCAAATCCCTCTGAACTGTTTCCTACAGGCCACCTAAATATTAAGTCCTCCAAATTCCTTCAAAAGTTGATTCCAGCCCCTGTACTTCCACATGTATAATCATCTATAAGACCTGAGCCTTTTCAAGGTTTGTCCACTGTGTTTCAACTGGAGGTTTTGCAACAGATTAAGGATAAATGTCTCTGATCCCAACACAAAGTGGGCTAGGATTGGTTCCCCGGTTTTCGAAGGGAAAGCAGGAGGAAAATGCGAAGAATGACAGGGGGTGTATCATAAGAGTTTAAACAGAGCAAGAATCATCCCCTGCACCATGGCCTTACAAGTTTAACTGGGCAGCTCTCCTGCCCTTTGTCTGGGTTCCTCCAGCACTTCTCCCAAGTCAATGGGCAGCCCTTGGATGATATGGTTTCCCGGTATGTTGTGACCACTCCTTATTAGAATCATAGAATGGTTTGGGTTGGAAGGAAACCCTCAAGGTCATCTAGTCCAACCCCCAGGCAGTGAGCAGGGACATCTTCAACCAGATCAGGTTGCCCGGAACACTGTCCAACCTGATGTTGAATGTTTCCAGAGATGGGGCTTCTACCACCTCTCTGGGCAACCTGGGCCAGGGTTTCAGCACCCTTATTATAAAAAATTCCTTCCTTATAGCTAGTCCAAATCTCCCCTCTTTTAGTTTAAAACCATCACCCCTTGTCCTATCGCTACAAGCCCAGGTAGAATGTTTGTTGCCATCTTTCTTAGAGGTCCCCCTTACACTGCACTCTCTCTACTCCTGTCTCTCTTGGGTTGCTGAGCACTTTGGGCAAGGCCTGTCAGTTGTACATGCACCCAGCACCCATCCAGAGTATCATGGATTTGGTGCCATCCCATAGGTGTGCAGGATTGAACTCTTGCTGCTTACCTTGGGAATCCATCCCCTGGGAGGTTTTAAACGCTCCCCCCACCCCATTTTCTACTGGCACTGGGATTTGTACTTCCTGATACACACAACATGATGTGATTTTGATTTTCAGATGAACAATGACAAAGAAGTAGATAAGAAGAAAAAGATTCACTTAATTTTCTCTGTTAGTAAGATACATTTTGTACTCCCGTCTTCCTCCTCCTCCTTACTCTGAGCTTTCACTGATTCAAGGATCTGTTACTGGGTACTCGTTGGAAACAGCTCATCTCTGTTTACTGTCTCTGCAGGAGATATTATTGCCTCTCACAGCTTAAATTAATGAAATTTTTTTTCTGTTTGTTTGTCTTTTTCCATCCAACCTACTTTCTTGCTTTCATTTCCCAGTTAGAGAGCACCTGGATATTCAAACCACTTTTGAGACCAACCTTATTGCTTATCCTTAGTGTGCAAGGATATTAAGCATGTGTGTAAGACAAGGGGTCATGTTCAGATAGCCTACTCTAGGTGCCTTGCTTTGGTACCACCATGATGGAGCATCACAAGCCAAGAGTTATTCAGTTACTCATCTCCGTTGTAACCCATGAGGTCAAGAGGAAAAAAACATGTAACCCCAAATGTAACCATCTGCAATTTGAGTCGCCAGTCTGAATAGGAGATCTGACTTGTCTCCCAGTGACAGTGGTAATTGATTTTAATAAGATCAGGATGGTCTTCTAGCAAAGAGGGAATGCTCAGCTGCCCTAGACAGAAGACCTGGCAGTGACTTCATACATGACCTTTACTTCCATGGGCACCAGTGTGCTTTTGCTGTTTTTCCATATGTGTAAAATGGAGGTAAGATTTCTTACACCACTCTGCCAACTGTGAAAGAGCAAGATCACAGCAGTCTTTCCTGGGGAAAGATAGACCTTCCTAGGTACTGTTGAGACCTCACTGAGTAGAAGTGACTGGGGTGAGATGAGAGAGGTTCATATATGTTCATGCACTAGCATAAGGGACACGAGGCCAGGAGACCAGGTTGGGAGATCAAATCCTTGGCTGCATGGTTCAGTCTGAAACAACAGTTAAGCTGTAGCTCTCAGTTATCAGACTGATCACTGGTAATATAAGAGCAACTTTCGTATTCCTTTTTTTCCCCCCCCTGTGCTCTTCATTTGGCTTTGCAGGTTACCTCGGGTCAATTCTAGAGACTGAGTTCATGGCCAAGACCATGAGGATCAGCAGCAGCCCGCTTTCCTCCAGCATTCAGCTCTCACTGTGCCAGAGCAGCTCACCCTGATTTCAGTAGGGATGGTGTTTAGGTAGCACCAGACCCAGTATGAGGATGCTGGGTAAGGTTGATGATGAGCAGCCTCAGCTGTTGGTGTTTGCCACTACCTCAGTGCCCCTACTTTGGGTTAGCTACTGTTATTCCCTTCCTAAAGAGACTCTGTGGTGCTGGATGGAGAGGGCATGACTGACCCAGCTCATTGCAGGGTGCCAAGGGCAGAGAGCAAAGGGGTCTCATGGCCGTGGTAGAGCCAAGGGGACAGTAATGGGTAAGCTCAGCAGAGAAACTGTAGAAAATGGGTTGTCATTGTCTCCGCTGACCCTTTCCCTCTGCTGAGCCAATATTGCAGTTTTCATTTCCAGGCAGCAAGCTGGAAATGTTTCCTTCCCCCTCTGCAGATGCCAAAGGTGCCTGAGCTGAGACAAAAGCTTTCAGGGCAGCTCATCACAAAATGCACCACAATAAACACTCGCAGGGCCGGAGCGGTGCTTTTCCGAGCATGGTGCACACATTCCACCTTCCTCCACCGCAGCTTGCCAGAGTGGGACAGTCACAGCCTTTGCCTGTCAGACTGTGGGATTTCTCCCTCTCTCCCTGCCTCTGAGCCTTTGGTGCAATGCAGTATTTTCTGCTCTAGCTGCTTCATTCACTGGAGCCCTGTGAGTGCTGGAGAAAAAGAGGGGGTTGCTTTGCAAAGCCTCCCTTCATGCAGCTACCGTCTCCATCTTTGGTGGGTCCATGCTTAGCCCAGTGATTGAGCAGGAGCATGAAGAAAATATTTAATGCCCCAGTTCTGCTGTCTGCTCTTAGCAAAGTGAAGACTGGGAAAGAACCAGCAAAGATATCCACTGGAGGAGCTCACTTTCTGGGGAGTTTGTGTCCAGAACACCAGCCTGCAACTCAGAAAATATATAAATATAGAATCATAGAATGGTTTGTGTGGGAAGGGACCTTAAAGCCCATCCAGTTCCAACCCCCCTGCCATCAGCAGGGACACCTTCCAATAGACCAGGTTGCTCAAAGCCTGATCCAACCTGGCCTTAAACACTTCCAGGAAGGAGCAGCCACAGCTTCCCTGGGCAACCTGGGACACTGTCTCACCACCCTCACAGTAAAGAATTTATTCCTCAGATCTCATCTCAATCTCCCCTCTTTCAGTTTAAAGCCATCACCCCTTTTTCTATCACTCCCTGCCCTTGTCCAAAGTCCCTCCCCAGCCTTCCTGGAGCCCCTTCAGGTACTGGAAGGCCTCCACAAAGCCTCCCTGGAGCCTTCTCTTCTCCAGGCTGAACAGTCCCAACACTCTCAGCTCTCAGATCATCCTCGTGGCCTCCTCTGCATTCGCTCCAGTAGGTCCATGTCCTTCTGATGTTGGGTGCCCCAGGACTGGACACAGCACTGCAGGTGGGATCTTACTAGAGCAGAGTAGCGCAGCAGATTCACCTCCCTTGACCTGTTGGTCACACTTCTCTTGAGGCAGCCCAGTTTCTCCTTGTGTCAGCTGATATGGAGAGGGATTAGAGAAGACACCAGTAGTGCATAGCTTGTCACATCTAGGATGGAGAAAACACAGTTAGATAAATCCAATTTTTTCTAGCCAGTGATAGGGAAAGGCCTGTATGCACTGCCTCATGGCTAGCTCCTTTATGGTGGATTGGCCATGTCCTCACTGCAGAGCACTGGACTCATGGCTTGTCCTAAGACATAATAATTGTATTTTGATGGTTTTTATTCTCCAAAATGCTTGAAATGTAAAAGCTAACCTCCAAGGTAGTGTTCAGGCTTTGTCTCAAAAGCACAAGGGGTTTTGTGCCTTTGGGGATCATACCAACCATGAAGCAGTGGGTGAGCTAATAGATATGTACCATGAGCAGTGTGGGAACTGGGGTACGGGAGCTACCGAGGGAGCTAAGATGTTGTGGATGCACCCTTTTGGCTTTCTAGGCAGAGGCTAAAACCCCAAAATTCTTGGGTAACCTTTGGAAAAAAAACCATGGATTGCTGTTGCAACCACTTCTGATAGAAACCCAACCCTCCTGTGTTTTGTGTATCCATAGGAATTAGGAAAACACATTAACTCTACTGTGATTTCCTGCCTTTATGTAGGAACTTGTCTCTATCCTTCACATTGCTACTGCTCACACCTTCCATCCAAACCTGGAGAGCTTTGTCCCCTGCTCCTGCTGTGCTCCTCATCCAAAGGCACAGAAAACAGCTTTACACTTCACCCAACACTCAGACCTGCTCAGCTAATTAATTTAATGGGTTGTGCAAGGCCTAGAGCAGCAAACGTTGGGTTATCACCAGCTTTGCATGCTTGGTGGAAGTGTCCTCAATCACCCTTGCTCTGCAGAGCAAAGTAAAAGAAGGAAGGAAGGACAGAGCTCCTGTTTCGCTCCTCCTTGCTCCTGTCCACTCTAATGAGAAGCAGGTAGAGTTTCTCCTTCCCCAGCAGTCATGGAATTTGTTTGAAGTAATTTGTAGGCAATTAAATGAAAAGGAATAAACGAGTGGATATTGCAGTTTATGGATGGCTGAGTCAAACCCACAGGCAGTGATTAGAGCCCCACAGTCCCTTTTATGCCCACAGTAAGAAAATGACTTGAATTTGTTCCATTTTAGCTCCAAACAGGAGGAGAAGTTGTAGTGGGCTGGATTGTCAGTTATGCCACCTTTTAATATTCATCTGGAGGAAAAACAAAACAGAACAGATTTTTAAATTTTAATTTAAATAAAGCGTCAGTCGATTCAAACCAAATTTCTCTGGCTTCGATCCTCTCCTTCTAGCTAAGATGCAAATAAATCCAGAGAGTCCAGCACAGAGCCACCAAGATGATGAAGGGAGTGGAGCATCTCCCTGCTGAGGAAAGGCTGAGGGAGCTGGGGCTCTTTAGCTTGGAGGAGACTGAGGGCTGACCTAATTAATGTTTATAAATATGTAAAGGGTGAATGTCATGAGGATGGAGCCAGGCTCTTCTCAGTGATGCCCAATGGTAGGACAAGGGACAATGGGTTCAAGCCGGAACACAGGTTCCGCTTAAACATGAGAAGAAACTTCTTTACGGTGAGGGTAACAGAGCACTGGAACAGGCTGCCCAGGGAGGTTGTGGAGTCTCCTTCTCTGGAGACATTCAAGAACCACCTGGACGCTTTCCTGTGTAATCTCGTGTAGGTGTTCCTGCTCTGGCAGGGGGACTGGACTAGATGATCTTTTGAGGTCCCTTCCAATCCCTAATACTCTGTGATTCTGTGAAATGAAGGTGAGGAAAACAGAGAATACACAAGTGCAGCTTCCCTACTCTCTCCCACCTTCATTTACCCTACAAATAGTTTTCAACATTGGGCATTTCAACATTTGCCCAGCTGGCTCCTTGTTAGCTCTGTCTATGGTGGTTCCTCACCTTTTTCCTCACCTGTTTGCAATCTCAATCTGGTTGAACCAATGCAGCTCCAAAGTCTGGATGAGATAAACATGTCATAAAAAAGCTTATCTGAACTTTAGTTTCATCACCACCTCTGTTACTGGTTTTCTGGATAACCTTGGGTAAGCCACCACAATTTTTTTCCCCAAAACATATGCCTCCTTGCTGCGTTGCCATTAGCCATGATAAAATCTGCAGGTAACTGGACTGGAAAAAGCAAGCCAACACACCTGATGCTTCAGTTGTATTTCTGCAGCTGGAATAAAAAGACTACCCAGCCCTGCACCTTTAGGGCTGATACCAAAAGACCTCTCATCACTGCTGTCATGTAGCCAAGGCAGGCAGACCTTCTTCCCACTGAGACCAGGGTGAGGTACAGAAGAAGGAATGGGGGAAATCTGGACTTTCTTCCAACACAGAATCGTAGAATGGTTTGGGTTGGAAGGGACCTTAAAGATCATCCAGTTCCAACCCCCCTGCCATCAGCAGGGACACCTTCCACTAGATCAGGTTGCTCAAAGCCTCATCCAACCTTTGCAGCCGAGGGGCACACCAGACAGAAAGATGCATCCCAGCCTTGAATAATGTATGGTCGAAACACAAAAAGGAAGAAAAGGACAGAGATTCACCCCAAATCACCCAAAACATCAGTGGTTGGGGTAAGCTTGAGATGACTTCACTCACTACCCAGTAGCTTTGCCTCTGTGCTGCAAAGAAAAAGCTCTTATCTCTGTATTCTTAAACTACCTTCTCTCATCAGTGTTACTCTCTAGATTTCAGTTTGTTTATTTATTAATAGGGAAAAGATACAGTCAGATTTAAAATGTACTTGTCATCCTACATCTCTTACAGTCTTGTTTTCCAGTCTCCTGGGACAATGGCTACCATGGCATCCGAATCTGAATCCGCCACATCAAGTCTTTTCCTTTGTAAGCTGATGGAAACTTGACATTTTTTTGAGTCTTTCAAAGAAACTACAAACAAAACAAAAAAAAATGTAAAAAAAACAGAAAGCCACACACACTTAAAGCATCAGCTGCTGAAGCTGTATCAAGTTTTCAGTAGATACAAGGAAAAAAAACACCTCCTGAATGATCAATCTGCTTGCAGGTGACAGTAACTCTCATTCTGGTCCTACCTGCTCTCTGTGCTGCAGTGTTTGTGCTGTTGTTTTGTCAACTTGACTGTGATGGACCTTTTACAGCTTGAATTTTTCAAAGGCGAAAATATGATAGCAGTTTAGGTGGGTAGGACCTTCCATGTTGGCAGCATCATGTATTTTCCAAAGATAAAGGCAGAGCAGCATATACACGGTTCAAGGTGCACTTTGGGGGTTCATTTCACTCACAGTTTTGTTCATCTTTTATGTATAATCCCAAGTGACCCATTTCCTCACTGTAGCCTCTTCTAATCTTTACCTACTCCAATGCCTTCCAGGTAGAGATGTCTCTCATTGACGTCTCCAGCTATTCCCATCGCAACTGGCCTTTGATTTCAGCTGGGGTCTCAAATTATTATTGTAATGCAGAGAAGAGCAACAACATCTGCATAGAGTAAAGGCACAAAATACTGTACAAGACCAAGAGCAGGACATAAACAGTGGGGGGAAAATACTCTTCTTATTATTAAAAGACCTGGAAAAGGAAACAGCAGTACACAAGACCTTCAAAATTGGTGGATGCTCAAGTCGGTTGTGCTAAGCCTAGATGGAAGAAGGGAGAAAGATGATGCCTGGACTATTGGAGTAAGCACAGATGGGAGAAAAGATACTAGGATTTGATGTGGAATAGAGTAAGTCCCTGAAGATATCCAGTTTCAGAGACTTTATAATACTTCAGAGGAGTTATTTCATTTCTGCTGTTACATGAGTATCTAGAGCATGACAGAAGCCAAAATCTATGAATGGTGAGAGAGTCTTTTGGTTACAACACTCGTCAGCAGCTCAGAAAATATAGATGTCAATTGTCAATCATGGCTCCACTCTAGTTTTGTTTGAACCTGACCACTTGCTTACAGCTAGATTTCCCAAAGAACCCAGCTCCTGAGCTAGCTGCAAAACCATTTTATTTGTTTATCTGTTGCTCCTGTAAAACATGTTGAGGTTTTGTTGAAAAAACAGACACTTGGAAATGGCATATTTCTCAGTTTTTAAGGAAAACTCACACTTTCTATTTCTTCCAAATTATTTTTGGTGAAAAACATGCATTTTCAGAGAACGTCTCCTTTTTTTTTTTTCTTCTTTTTTTTTCTTTTTTCCTTATTTTTTCTTTTCTTTTTCCTTCTTTTTTTCCTTCTCTTTTTCCTTCTTTTTTTTCTTCCTTTTTTTCTTTTTTTTTTTTTCTTTCTCAGAAAAAAATCAACAGCAACAGAAATGAAGCAAACAAATCCAAGAACCTTATATGGAAAAAGCTCTAGAGATCCTGAATAAGCACCCAAGTGAGGAGACCAGATTTCCCAAAGTGTGAAGCCTGCAGGACCCCCCATTTGTACCAGGAAAACTACAGCCATCAGAAACTATTCTTGGCTTTATGTAGGGGCTCAACCAAAAATTTCTGGAGTCTTTGCACTTGGTCCTCTCCTTGGGATGTAAGACACTGTGATCTGCTTTTGGTGGCCAGTGTAGGGGCTCCATCACACAGGAATAATTGAATTTCTTTACAAAGCAACCCCAACACCATGGGCCAGAGAAGATGAATACTGTCAACGTGCTGCTGCAAACACCAGTCCTGCCAACAGCAGAGCATCAGAAGCCACTTTCCCAACTCCTCCCTCCTCCCAAACACTTTGGAGCTCAGCCATAGCCCTGGAAGAAGGCCCAGATATTTATGTTCCTGGACCTTGGCTCATAGCAGCCAGTGTTTGGTTTTGAAAACAACTGCTGATTAAACAGAAATCCGCTGCTGAACAAACAAAAAGAATCTTTTCTTCCCCATTTTTGTCCATACAGTTATATGCCTGGGCTGGAACAAGACTGCTTTGCTGGACAGATCTCTCCTCGGAAAATTCCAGCAGCGGATGCACTGGTTTGGCTCATACCTACATTGATCCTCCCAGGGACTCAGGAACTGGGAGGTAGTCTGGGCAGTGAGGGAAAAGGCTTTTCTCAAGTGTTGAAAGTAACACGCTGTAAAATTGATAGGTAAAAGCCTAAATATCCTTCAGTGTTCTTCCTCAACCCTGAAGAGTTTGACTTCAGTTCCTAACACCTTTGCTTGCAAAGCAACCTTCACTGGTGACAACCATTGTAGTCCACAAATAGTCACCTTGCACAGCCCTTCGAACTGCTCTCAGTTTCCCTAGGTTAGATCAGTGATGTGACAATTGTGAAGCACTCCAAGTTGCCATTGTGACACTGAAATAGCTGTAATTTGACCTCCAAGACACCACAATTCTTTCCATCCCCAACACAATGCTTGGTTATCCCCAACTCGAGTCTGTGCCTTCACACATGTTTTTCTTTGTATTCCAAGCAACCCTACTGCTGTCAGCTTTGGTGCAGGCTCTCTAGTGCATGATGCTGTACATGTCCAAATATTTATAAAATAAATAAAGCAGACAGTGTTTGGGAACAAAAATAATGTGCCATTATGAAGATAGATTATGGCTGGAGGCTGGTAGTTCTTGGCCATGGGCTCATCCACAGTGTACATGTTAAAATGGCCCTCCACATTAGGTGTGGTACATGTCATAACCACGTCCTCACTGTTTCATTTAAAATGTATCCTTAGGTGGCAACAAAAAGTAGCAAAAACTCACTTCCCAAATCAACATCCAGTTGAAAAGCTCCCATGTCTCTGGACTATTCTCTTTCTGCCTGCAGAACATTGGACTCCATGGACCATGTTCCTCCCACCACACTCTCTTGTGTTTGGCTATAGATTAAATTTGTGCTACCACATTTCCTCAGTAAACTATTGACCTAAGAGCACATCATACTATCTGGGAAGAGTTTCACTAGATTTTCCAGAGAGTCTTTGGAAAGGAAGACAAATTTTCAGGACAGCTCAACAGGCTGGGTACTGAGCTGATCCAAAAATCTGGGAGCTACTGGAGTCTGCTGTACATGATGCTGGTGGACTCATCATAGCTTTCATAGGTCTTTCATGCTGCATTTGGCAGGAGGTGGAAAAGCACACCCTACTCATACCTCTATGCAGAGCATATCTAATTCCAGTCTGGTCCCACATAAGACCATAGGATCAGCTTACAACAACAGAGATGGAGGTGACAAGTCCAGAGGAGGGCCACAAGGATTATCCAAGGGCTGGAGCACCTCTCCTATGAGGACAGGCTGAAAGAGTTGGGGCTGTTCAGCCTAGAAAAGAGAAGGTTCCAGGGAGATCTTATAGCAGCTTTCCAATACCTGAAGGGGTCTATAAGAAAGCTGGGGAAGAACTTTTCATGAGGGCAGTTAATGACAAAACAAGGGAAAATGGGTTTAAGTTGAAAGAGGGGAGGTTTAGATGAGATATTAGGAAGCAATTCTTGACTGTGAGGGTGGTCAGACAGTAGCACAGGTTGCCCAAGGAAGTTGTGGATGCCCCCTCCCTGGAAGTGCTGAAGGCCAGGCTGGATGAGGCTTTGAGCAACCTGGTCTAGTGGAAGGTGTCCCTGCTGATGGCAGGGGGGTTGGAACTAGATGATCTTTAAGGTCCCTTCCAACCCAAACCATTCTGTGTTTCTATGATTCTATGAAAAGTCCTGAACTGGTCTTCCTCATCCACAGCTCCTCATATTATCCCTTATAATCACATAAAATAAACCCAGCTGCAGTAAATCTGTCCAAAGATCCTCCCTCCAGCCCACTAGCCTGCTTCCAATGATGAGCAGCTGCAGTTACATAGAGAGAAAATAAGCAGAAATGGGGCAATTATAAAATGATCCATTCCCCAACTGATCCATTCTTCTCTCCACCATGGCTGCGCCTCTTTAATTGGATGGCACACATGGTGGGTAGGTAGTTCCTAGGTAGGCATGTGTTCAAATATCTTATTCTAACTCTGATTCACATCACCCTAGAAAAACTGGAGGAGACTGATAGCATTGGCATAATGAAATTAAGTGTCCTCCTTGGAAGAATCATAGAATTAAGAATCATAGAATCAAGAAGTAAAAATTATTCAAATTGTGTGAGTGTCTTGGGCAGGACCCATTATTTGGAAAACTCAGTTGTCTGTAGACATTGCTTTTGGACTAGGGTAACCCAGAGGAGGTTCAAGGGCTGATCTAGAGAAAAGCTGTCTCCAAATGTTTGGGTCCATGTGTCTGATCATTCTGAGTTCATAGGAGAATCTTTCCTATCCTCACTTTCACTTGGATGGAAACAGGAGTGCTTTACTGCATTTGATTCAAGCACCTGAAAGTTCAAAAGCAGCATTAAAGTCAGATATCAAAGCAGGGGGGGAAAGGGGAAAAAAAACCCCAAAACTAGTTTGATGATGAGGTTTTGGGCAAGTCTTGTTCTATTCAAAATCTATACACCCAGCCACAGTGATCTAGCAGTGGAAACAGCTTGTTTTCAAGAGTCACCAAGAAGTGGGAAACAATTCAGATAGGTCTTGAACCTGTAATTTCTTTCCTCAAAAGCACAGGAAATTTCAAACTTCTTCTCTTGTCTTAAACTGGGATGAAACTAGAAGCCTATCCCACGCACACATTTCGGTGGTGGAGAACATCCTCCTTCAGTTTTGCCTCTGAATTTTCTCCCATTTGGGTGAGCCCCAAGCACCAGTGCAGGGTCACACTTTTCCTTGCACTGTCTGCCCAAGTACTTCACCACATAAAAGATCCCAAACCAGGTATAAGCTACCCCCCCACACCCACTTTGAGCCTGAGTTTTAGGGCAAAAAAAAAGCAGCTGCCTCAAAGTGCAAGCCCACGATGTCGCCCCTGGTCAGATGACGATTGAATTGCCGTGCCAGCATTTTTTACGGCAGTTTAAAACACCATCAAGGCGGCATCAAACTGCCTTTTACATCCAAACCCAAATGGTTATGGAATGGAGCCCAGAGTGAAATGCTAAATTGGATCCTATCAAAGCAGCATCAGATCACACAGGCTAAGCGGTAATGAATGGCTCCTAATGACAGAGTTCATCATTATAAAGTAATGACAAAAGATACATAACCATTGAGGTCTCCAACAGTGCAACCAGCCGCCACCCATCACCTACCCCCTCCGCTCTGTCTGTCGCCCGCTGACTTTTTCCTATTAGGGTGAAGCTTTTTTTTTTTTTTGCTTTTTTCTTTTTCTGGGGAGTGTTTTTCTCCCTTTAAGTGGCAAAGGGTTTCAGGGCTCATTCAGGATAAATTATTCAGTCTAAACAGAGATGCAATAAATCTTAAATGGCAAACAATAGATGATTCTCTCTTTAGACACAGAGAGTCTACAAAACTAATCTCGTGCTAAGCAATAGGATGTCCCACTACAGCTGCTGATGGCAAAATTTACAAGGGGAGCATTTGTTTCCTTATGTGCATCTATATTTAGATTGCCATAGGGCCTCCTCTTCCCACAGCAACACAAGGCAACCCATCGTTGCATGTGTGAACTGGTCACCATGGGATAAAGAGAGACAGAGAAATGGCTCACCAGTTCTCGGTTTGGAAAAGACTCAGTCATGCAAACTTTTAGCTATTTTGCTTCTTAATTAAGGACACATAGAAGTGGAAGAAATAATAGAGCAGCTTGTGTAAGTGAATTAAGATTAGCAGTCCCATGTATTGTTTTGCTGGGATTTAAGCCTGTCACGTAGTTGGACTTGCACTTCTCTTTTTGGAAAGCACGGTCTTGGCATAAAATCTGTACTGTTTAAAGTAATTTTACCCACTCTAAATCCAGCAGACCCATCTGGAAGAAGGTGAAGCCTCAGATCCATCTATGGTATTCAAATCTCTGTCCTATCACTCAAACTAGCTCCTCCTTTTTCCTCCACCAGAACTCAAAGCACAGACTAAGTCTGTAGCATCTGGAGGGTGGTGCTGCTCCTTAAGGAGCAGAACCAGCTCGAAACATAGAAAATCCCCCACCACAGATTTAGTGCCAGAAACCAGCTGAAATAACACTGTGGCTAGCACAAGCTTCGGCCACCGAATGGAAATAGCTGTCAGTGGATCCTCAATAAGCCACATTTCCCCTGGCTGAGGACTTGGCCTTGTGTGTTTAAATCTTTCATCGCATTGCACACCCACTCCTTCCTGCCATCTGCCAGGCGCGCCATGCCCCAGGCCAAGTCTGGTGCCGGCTGCTTCTCCCTGCACAAGCCTCCCCAGCCCAGATATGCCCAAGTGCTTCTGCATACTCCAACTGCTCTTCTCAACCCAGAAAGGAGCCAAGTTGGGAGCTCTGCTGTCATTTCCCCTACCCCCACATCAGCTGTAGCAGGAGTGAGCAACTGCTTTGGCTTCTCTTTGCCTTTCACGACCATCTGGACAACGTCAGACCTTGTGCTAAAGGAAATGGAGGAGAGCCAACAGCACCTTCATGATGTCACCCGGGAAGCAAGTTATAGCCTGGAAACAGGAGGTTTATGTACATTCATGAAATACTCAGGGCTTCCTTGCGCTCCTTTATGGCTATGGAGTCCTCTGGGAATGGCATGGACTCCTAATGGATGCTGCATTAGCTGATTCAATTACTTCTAAATACTCTCTGGTGGCAGGGGCTGGTCTTCCTGCTCACTTACTGGAAACAGTTGTTCTTCCAGGGGGAGGGGAGAAGAGCTTCCATTATAAGAAGCATCCACCTCTCTTTTCTTTGCACTTGTCTTTCCACAGGTAGTGCTCAGCCTCCAAGGGCACAGATGGAGGCAGACAGAACTGAGATCCAGTTCCTCTCTCCCTAACAGGCCAGACACAAACCCTTTCTGGGTCCAGTGTCATAAGAGCTGTATGAAGAAGGTAGGTCATGCCAGCTCAGCACAGCAATGCCCCAATGGTTATTAGTTTGTGGGAGCTGGTTTTTAGTCATCTAACACAGGGTGAAGCCAGAGGTGCTCAGTTCTGCTGACACTCAACTCTGCAAACTTGTCAGTCTAGGATCAGCAATGAGATAATATCAGGAGAGGCTCCTTCCATTCACTACAAGGTCATTCTTCAGCTGGACAGCACTGTGATCAGTTTTGGGCCCCTCACTCCAAGAAGGATGTGGAGGTGCTGGAGCATGTCCAGAGAAGGGCAACGGAGTTGGGGAAGGGTCTGGAGCACAAGTGTGCTGAGGAGCAGCTGAGGGAACTGGGGTTGCTTAGCCTGGAGAAAAGGAGGTTGAGGGGAGACCTTCTGGCTTTCTCCAACTCCCTGAAAGGAGGGTGGAGAGAGGTGGGTATCAGTCTCTTCTCCCAAGTAACAAGCGATATGACAAGAGGAAATGGCCTCAAGTTGCACTAGGGAAGATCTAGATTGGATATTGGGAAAAATTTCTTCACCCAAAGGGTGTCAAATTTTGGAACAGTCTGCTCAGGAAAGCAGTGGAGTCACCTTCCCTGGAGATATTTAAAAGACATGTAGATGTGGTGCTTAGGGATATGGTTTAGAGGTGGATTTGGCAGTGTGAGGTTAACAGTTGGACTCAATAATCTTAAAGGTCTTTTCTAATCTAAATGATTCTATGATCACTAAAGGGGATGGCAGAAGTACAGGTACCAGGCTGGAGAGACTCCAATCCAAGCAATCACTACTTACTCTACTGCCCAAATTCATCTTGCAGCTTTAACTGGCCATTTCTTCATTTCCTACCCTGAGCTCTTCCCTGTGGTGGGGGAGACATTTCAGTCAGATACTGAAGCTTATGCATAGGTATCTCCTGTATGTCACACAGCAAATCCACGCTCCTTTAGCTACTGCTTTGCTGTATGAACAGAGCTTCATAAGCCTAAGAACACCATTAATCTTCTTTCTTGAAAGCACAGATGAGATGAAAGACAAATTCAGCACACTCAGAGAAATAAGAAGCTCATGCCAGAGAAGAGCAGGTTTGATCTTGTAATGAAGGAGGGCTGTAACCAGCTTCATCTGGTGGATATACACACACCACTCCCCTCTGGAAAATAATTAGCCAGACCATGGGAGGGTCTGCTGTTAGTCTCAAGAGGGTTTTACATACTAATACACTTATTTCTTAGAAACACACAGAAAAATAAGGAAAGATTTGCACAGAATGGGAGTGCCAGGTACACTTCCTTTTGATTTGTCAAGGATGAGCCATCAAAGAAGATCTACTTTTACACACACCACTCCCCTCTGGAAAATAATTAGCCAGACCATGGGAGGGTCTGCTGTTAGTCTCAAGAGGGTTTTACATACTAATACACTTATTTCTTAGAAACACACAGAAAAATAAGGAAAGATTTGCACAGAATGGGAGTGCCAGGTACACTTCCTTTTGATTTGTCAAGGATGAGCCATCAAAGAAGATCCACTTTTGGCTTTACTTTTACATTAAGATTGTTATATTCACTTTTGACCAGGGAAGTGATAAAGTATATACAAAAGGCATTGTCTGTGTAGCATTAAAAGTGAAATATAAAATCTTACAAGCTTCTACAAAACCTTCATATGGCCAGAAAGCATAAGACAGGCATTCATACATTGATTCATAGCCTTAAAGAGCAGGAGAGATCAAATATATAGAATCAGAGAATCATTTGGTTGGAAAAGACATTTGAGATCATTGAGTCCAACCATACCTACCCACTACTAAACCATATCTCTGAGTACCTCATTTGCCTGTCTTTTAAATACCTCTAGGGATGGGCACTCAACCTCCTCCCTAAGCAGCCTGTTCCAATGCCTGATAAACCAAATTTTATATATATATAAATATAT
>NW_010332419.1:122985-132282 GCF_000700745.2 Antrostomus carolinensis | reverse complement strand
GCTGGCTGCTGCGCAGGGCCCGTGCCTTCAGCAGGGTCTGGAAGTGCCGTGTTGTTTGTAGGGAACCTGCCCCGCAGTTTCCCCTTCTGCGATGAAATAGCCATGAACAAGGCTGTTAGTGCTCGCAGTTAACGGCAAAGGTGCTGCCAAAGGGACTGGTTCCCTTGTTATGCGCCTGTTTGGTTTCTGGAGTGTGTTGTTCCAGAGGAGGGCTCAGTTCTGGGGGGAATGAACACCAGAGAGCAGTGCCCCTGGGTTGCTAGTGCCCTAGAAGGAAATCTGTAGGAGAAATGCCCAGAGGCCTTTATGGAAACGTGGCAAGGAAAACTTCCTGTATGTGTCTCAGTTTTGTAACTGGGAGATAGGTGTGTGTTAAGTACGGCTGCGGCAGGAAGCAGAAATGAAGTACACCTGGCTATGAAGTAGAAAAGTGACCACGATTCTGATGTATTCTTTTGAGAATTGCTCTTCTGTTTCATGGAACGCTATTTTTTGGCAGTCTTTTAGAAACATACAAAAATAAACTTTCCTCCTGTCTGGTTCTACAGATATCTCCCTTTGTTTGGCATTTCAAATTTACCCACAGTAAATTGACATGTCATCTAAATCCATTGAAACAAAAAAAAAAGGTGGTAAACTTGAAGTAAATATTCCAGTTTTTCCATCCTCTTTGGCGATAGCATGAGTTTTTTGTCTGATATCCCTGTTTGTAAGTCTATATTATTATGCTGTTTAAGGTTAGCATTTGAAAGTAGCCTTAGCTTGAAAGTAGCTGCTGTTTTATGTTTTCTGAGAAATATGGTTTAATTTCTGTGGTAGACATGATGCGACATCGTTAGAGGGTAGGAAAGACCTGAACTTTACATGTAATAATTTACATGTAATGTCAGCCCAATTAAGATAGCAGAAAGGCAGCAAAATGCCTTTAATCCTTGCAATGCGTAAGGACTTGCACTAAAATAGAGAATATTCTTTCCTCATCATTGTTGCAATATAAAATCAGGGGATTTGAAGGGATTATTGTAGAAGAGTAGTACTTTGAAGTGGGTTGGATGGCGGGCAACAGGTTGGGTAATGTAGTTTAATTAATTACAGCTCTTTAACTGCCTCAACACTGCAATGTTAATGTGTCCAGAATTTTGTTTCTGAAAAATTAGATTTTGAGTTGTAAAAATTAAAACCTCTTACCTTGGAGAAAGCAAGAATGCTCAATTGTGAGAAAGGAAGGATATCTTGAAATATTCTCACTTGATTTTTTTTTACTACCAGTGTGTTTAAATGATGCATTTAGTAAGTCTGAGGCGTTTTTGCTTATAGTCAGATCCACTCCTGCAGTAATTACAATGATGTTACATTAGGCAAGAATATGGTGCAATTAATTAACTGGAAGAAAAAATAAATCCTTATTTCCGTCTTGTTTCATAAGAAAGATATGTAAGTTTTGTTTTACATAGCAGGGTTTTTTGTCTTAAGTTCCCATGAGTGTAGGGTAATACAGATGGTAACAGTGATATAAGTGCTTATTCCATATATGAGAATATTGATAGAAAAAGGCTATTACTGTTTTTCAGTATGTACAAATGTTGCTGGAGTCTGGCTTTGGTATTGTTACACAGATGGGACCAGGTAGATGAACTGCAGTGGGTAAAGCAACTTTTTATATTAAAAGATTACAAGAAAACACTAGTGTACACAGCTCAAAATAAATGTTAAGTACTTAACGCTGCAGTATAATGATTACTTTTTATTACATTTAGGCACTTAGCTAGATATTCTAAATTGTTTTTTCTAGGTGATTGGAGGTTTAATGACGACCAAATACACTTGTGAATAGGAGCTTCTGGAATCTTTTCACCTTGCTAATGCATGAAAATGATTTTTGAGTTAGAAGCAAAATAGCCGCAGATACAAAAAGGTGAAGTGTATGACCATAATGAAATATTAAAAAGGGAGCAGTAAAATTCTTCCAACCATCTCATCTTGATGTTTCAAATTTACTTTCCACACTTACAATTTGAGGTTTTGGTATAATTGATTTTTTTTTTTGTTTTGTTTTGTTTTGGGTTTTTTTTGTGGTAATACAGACTTACAATTTTCTTTGTGACTTTGCTGGCAGCAACTTTTATGTTTTAAGGCTGCTTAGTGTTCTCCAGTATAAGCCATAGGGAACAGAAGATTTACAGTTTCCCAAACAGTAACCACCTGAATAAAATGTAAGCCTTCTAGCTCAGGCTTGGACCCATTCTGGTAAGCTGCAAGAAGTAGTTTAGCTGCTTGAGGATATTAGACAAGAGTAAGGTACATAGTTTTGTCTGTGTTTTAATTTTTTCCTAGCTTTTTTTTTTTTCTGCCCCGAATGTGCTTTATTTCCTCTCTGGTTTGAAAGTAGTAATCATTTCAGTAAGACCTTCTGTTGTTGCTTGAACTGTACAGTGTTATTTGTTTTATGTGAGGTCGCAGGTTGCATGTGCCTGCTTGGATCTAGTGCTGTGAAACTCCAAAACATAAGCTCCATTACGCATGCTTCCAGGTTTAAATCTGTATCCCGTGAATGCTATCTACCTGGAATATTTTGTACTGATGTAAAGTAGCTGAACAGTTTGAAGTCATAGCCTTTTGAAGTGAGGGGTATTGCACAGTTCAGGTGAAGGTTCAAGATCCTGTCTCATTCCATCATTCTTTAAGAGGAGTGGGGAGTAAAAGTGAGCTCCCCAGAGACAGCTGGGTGTCTGGCCTCATAAAAATGGATTCTTAAAGCTGAGGTTCCTTGAGCTTGTGAAAGTCAAGAACCTCATAGCTGTGGCATGATCTCGAGATGTAGATTTGCACACTCTGAAGCAGAGGAAGGAAGTAAATAGTTGTCTCTCGTCATTGGTATGCGTTCCCAACACTGACATTTTTTTCTCCCAGAGGGTGTAATGCATGTACGTTGCACTGTCACACACGAAAAATGCTATTTCATCTTTTAGCTGTGTTTTCAAGAAAAGCAGCAGCCCCTGGGTCTTGCATGGAGCTCCTTATCTGATAGATGTGATCTCTGCCTGTTAGATTGAGTTACTCCAGCAGAGATTAGCAGATGAACATAATTACTTCTGGCTACAGAGTAGGTACTTCAGTGGCTTGCACAACCATAGTATTCTACTGCCAGTTTTCATAAGGGTTCTTTGAACTCCTCTGACACTGTGATCAGGCATTAAAGATGTAAGCTATATTATGATTCATTTAAGATACTGTAGACAGTTTTCACGGTGGAATGGGGCTTCAGTCACTCTATCTCCGTGTTCTTCCCTTGGAAAAAAATAATTCCTCTAGCATTACATTTGGCATACCAATTGTTTTTAAAAGAGCTTTTGTTTGGACTAAAATGTTGTGCTTTATATATTTGGCCATATGGAAAGGCAAGACAATGTAAAATATGTGTGTTTTTAAATCACTAATTAGAGAGTTAGAGCTAAAACTGTAAAACTTACTCGGTGCATCTTAATTGCTGTGAGTAATGCAGAAGCTTTGAAATGTAGTCCTTGGGAATGCTTAAGATGCTAATTATATTCCGACCAGCCAAGGTGCACTTGTTTTGAACGAGTCTGAGCTGGTCCATTCCGAGAACCTGGTATTCCCAGTGCCAAAGGCGGAGAAACAAATTCATTTCTATGAAAATGAGTTATCCTCCAAAATGAGGGACAGACTTCAAAACATAACATTTCGTGACTTGATGATTAACAAAGCAAGGACCAAATATGCTAAACCCAAAAGCTCAAGAGCAGAGGAGCATTTAGGTTTGGCCCAGGTCTAGCTGCTAACTAGTATTTACAGTCCTAACTTGCTAATTAACAATAGTTAAATCCCAAAGACCAAGTATGCAAGCTGCAGATGCTGTCTTATAGACTCTCCCTTTAAGGTAGTTATTCTATTAGTTCTGGAGTTCCTAAGATATTTTTCAGTGCCTTACTTTAGACTTCAGGTGTTTTTACATTTTCTTTTTAATTTTAAGGCATTTCAGAAAACTGTGTTTGGTTATTGGACAAGCCAGTTTAATGGACCACTTTAGGTTCAATAGTATATCCAGGTTTTCCAGTTTGGAATTGTGAATCTTAACTGCAAACATCTACCATTTATTTTTCTGAATAATTTAAATAGAATTAACTTGAAATCATTGTATCCAAGTTTACTATTTTTCTGTTTGTTCTCCTGTAGTATATTCATTAGTTAACAAAACTGAACTTGTCTTCTTTTTGCCTTTTATTCATCTTACGAAAAAAATCTGTCAGCTATCATTTTGAAGGAGGACTGCCTCCTCCTCTTACTAGCATTTGTTCTTCAGTCTGAATCTGAGAGAATAAATTCCATTCATATTGATACACTTTCTAGTGATAATATTAAGACTTACAGCAATCTTTATTCATATCCAAATCTTACCCAGCTGGTTTCTAGTAGGGTCCCAGAAATACCCAAGTAAAGCCATTCTTTCTCAAAAGTAGTGACTTAGGTGGTGTTTTATTCATAATGTCCCTTCTGTTCCTCCATTTTGTCTTGTCCTTATACAAATATAGCTTGGCATATTTGTTTTTCTTTCCTGAACATGAATGCTTTTGGTATAAGTTACTATTCCACTGTTTTTCTGTTATCCCTACTTAATATTATCCTCGTTATCCCTTTATTTAATATTTTAGGCTTCCATTTTTTGTTTAGGTTCCTTCTATTAATATTTATTTGATTTTTTTTTTAAATCATCCACAGCACCTCAGTTGTATTAGAAATGGTCCATTTGTAAGCTTCATAGCCTGGCTGCTGTTTTTAATTACTACTACTTTTTTTAAAAAAAAACCAACTTGTGTCCATCTGCTTATTAACATACTCTTATGTATTTCTTTATCCTTACTTATCTGATTTTTTTTTTTCCCATTCATCTATACTAGCCACATTAACTATGAATATTATAGAAGCTTTCTCCCCATGTCTACCATAATTTTTAGTTTAAATTTCTTCTATAAATTTAGGCGGTGTTAGTTGTTGAAGATTATTTCTCCAGATAGCATAGTGAAGTTCTGTCTCCAGAGGTGGTTTTATCCAATACATTTCAGTGGCTGAATATCTTAATATTATTCTAAATTGGAAGTGAAAGCTATTAATCTTTCAAACTTAATTCTCCTTTTTAAGGTACTCTAAGCTGAAGAGTCTGAGACTCTAGTGAAATAACCTAGAGCATGATATAGTTATTCTTGATCTGTTCCAATAATTTTGCACTGTCATTTGTTTCAATGGGAGGTCCAGTTGCCACATTTTGTCTGGTTTTACTTGATTGTCTTCCATATGTCTGATCCACATCTCAGAGGAGCACAGTTCTCCAAAAGCTGTTCTTTGGATTCATCGCAGAACAGCCCTGTTGGCCTTCACACAATCTCCAGTCATGGAAACTAGTCTGTCTTGTGGTTTTGGTGTAAATCTCTTGTTTTGAGGTTCACTCTTTGTTACCTTCTCTTACTACCTATGTCCTAACAAATCACCCCTTAAGATACGTGTTGATTGACAGTCCTGTGTTTGCTTTGATGTTTGATACTGGAGTCCTACAGCTTTATAAGTTACATCATGCAATTATGACCTTGGTTTTGTAAGTACTGTTTTGTGTAAGTATGGCATGGTATCAAGCTGAAATTTGTAATGTTTAGGAAATTTTTACTGGTGAGTCATCAAAGTATTGGTGGCAACTATTCAAAATTTGGCAGTTGATATGGATATCAAACTGAATTTTTCATGTGGTATGTTGCATTTCTATTCCAAGTTAAAGTCCTTGTTTTCCTTCATGCCACTGTATGAGTGCCCTACTTTTCAAGTGTTGTGACTCTACCTTTCTACTGCTTGTACCTTTTAGTGATGACCTATTTGTTTCTGTGCCTTCAAGCTTAGAGTTATTTATTCTTATCTAAATTAGTAATTAATAAACCAGTATGTATTTAGATAAATGGTGTGCCTGGTGATGAGCTGACAGAAGAAACTTGTTAAAGGATGGAGATAATGAAGCATGGGAGGAAGAAGTGCCATCAATAGAGATGGAGACTGAGGAACCAAGGCTGCAGTGGAATAAATGGCATTCTTTTCCAACCAATAGACCTCAGAGAGGATGCAGTGAGTTGAGATTACAAAACAACTATTCATGCAAGAATCTTGGGATGAGTGTGGAATTAATTCCTTTAATACAAATAGCTTAGTCCTTAAATTCTTATGAATCTGCTGCTGCTTGATCCTCTTTTGCAGTACTAATTTATGATTGCACAAGAATTGGAATGCTTGTGATGCAGGCCTGGAAAAATGGGCTGAATAATGAAGTGACTTGATCTAGGAGAAACATGGAGACAGAATGAATGGGGAGGGTGTTTTGTACCCCCTTATTTTCTCCCTCTCAATATCTAAGCCTAGTTTTCACTTCTGCCCAATCTGTCATTTCAGAGCTATGTATCTCAGCTCACTCGGAATGTCATTTGGTGTCTTTGCACACCTATGAGTGGTAGTTGTTAAATAGCATGGTCACAGTTTGACAGCTGATGTCAAAATATAGCCAAGTAGTATGTCGTCTGATGGGTGCATGTGATGTTCCTGGTAGCTGTACTTAAGAATTATTACGCCAACGTCTGTCTCCTAAAGATTCCTCCTATTCTGTTTTTACACTGGTCTTGCCTTTCTTCTCATGCTTATTTCCCCCTTACTGCTTCTGAAGCTGCTACGGGAAAATCAATGAGAAAATGAGTGAATGTAATTGAGGAAGGTAAAGAGAGACAGCAACTGAATATGCATTGTATGTAATTTGGAGAATAGGACTCTGGTTGAGGACAACTGGTGACCTTGGGGTAAAAGGATTTTGACATATTAGGATCTTTTGTGTTAATGCAGTGAGGCAGTGAGAAGAGGGGTAACCTCCTGGGCAATGGCACTAAGTTCAGAAACACCATGCAATCCTCTTAAAAAAGCATGAGTACCTCATGTCAAAAAGCAATACTTATTTACAAATGCAGTCTGGAAAATTCTGTAGTACGCCAGAAAGTGATACACTATAGCTGAAGACTGCATTCAGACTTCTTAGTACTGAGGGTAACATCAAGTGCGTATTTCAGTCTAACCTATGAAGTCATAGTAACCATTTCTACCTGAGTCAATTTTGTTTCTGAACAGATATAGCAAATATAGAAATATAAGCAGATTTACTTCTGCAGAGGGTACAGTGTATTCTGGTTTGGTTTTGTCCACTCAGTGGCAATGTAAAGGCTTTTTGCTCTTAAACTCGCTGACTTGTATGGATCTGGAGAAATCTAGTTGCTTCAAGGTGCTCCATTGTATAGATGTTAGCTCTCCTTCCCTTTTTGTACTGTCCCTGCCTAGCAAGGTTATTGCTAATGCTGCTTTGAAACTTCCTTCAGGGAAAGTAAGTATAAACTATGGTACAATCATGGACAATTTATGTAGGCTTCCTTATGTGTCTTATGATAAATGAATCCATTCAAAGTAATTTGTCCTCCTTCCTCCTATTCCTTTTGTATTGCCTACTTCCTATTTGTGGTTTCTGTAGGACTGGGAGAGTAAAAATATACTCATCACGTGTTCTGCCTCATAACCTCTGAAGTAAAGTTCCTTCCTGTTAACCAAATCAGAAGGCGGCTTGTGGTATCCCTCCAGCTCACAAGTTCTTATTTGAGCAATGTTCTCTAAAGCCAGTGAAGCTGAGTAGGCTTTAACTGGGGGCAGAGTTTGGCCCCTTGAAGCATTTGCTGAATGAATTAAGGACCTTGAAGTTTGGCCTTTTCAATTTTCTAGTGCTAGCGTCAGGAGTATGGGCTGTAAGAGCAATTAGGACAGTGAGCTCTTTGACACTCAGCGTTTGCATCCAAGCTGTTGCCTATTCACATCCGTACTGTATTTATGAAAAATGAAGCTGTTAATATCTTGGCTGACGGACTAGGCAGCACCATGCTTGGGTTCTGTATGTCTGGACTGCATAAAGGATGTGTTGGACTCACACTCAGGCCTGTTTGCTAGTGCCCAACCTTGCCATTCAGGGAGTGATCTGAAACTTCACCTAGATGTTCTACTGTGGGCAGGCATGTAAATAAGAATTGCAGGTGAGTCTTGGCTTTGGCAAAGGCTTTCTTTATCCTTACTTATCTGATTCCCATATTATAGTATGAATTGGTTGATTACTTTAAAAATCATCTAACCAGATGTTAATTGGAAAGAATGCTGAGGTGCTGACTTTTAAACCTAAAAATCTGTCCAACTTCTTGGAGAAGTTCCACTTGGTACACCGCCCATAATAGTTTGCATGTCATTGTATTTAAAAACTACAAGCTGAAGTGTTTTTTGAGCTGTAAAGCTAATAAAGAAGAATGGGATACTAAATAAAGTCTTCAAATCCTTGTCTCTAAGTAGTTTTAACAAAGTTACTTTTTCTTGGGGAAAAAATAGAAAAGATTGCTGGTGGAAGTCCTTGGGAATTACAAATACTAGCAGAAAAAAGGTCTTTAAAGAGATTTCTTGTTTTAAAAGCATTTGCATACATATCTCCACATGCTAAGAATCTAACAGGTTTCAATCAAAATGCGTTTGTTTTAAATAAACTGACCTTGTAAGATCATTTGAATGATTTAAAATTATATTTGTAAAGAATAAAGTGAGTATTTTAAGTTGAATTAGTTTTGTATAATAAAAAAGCTTTGAACAAAATTATATTAATACTTTTGACTTGAATAAATTGTAGAATTATATCAGAGAACTTAGTGCTGTGAGCTTTGACTCCAAATTAACATTTTTAAGTTACCCCAAACTTTTTTTAAGCAGCTGAAGTTCATGTCATTTTTTTTCCACTAAGGGTGATAAGAAAAGGAATGTATCTAAACATTGTCAAAATATTGCAACACATAAGAGGATCAAATCTTCTCTTTTTCAAGGTGACTTGGCATTTTATTTTTCCGGGACCCCCTCCCCGAAGGGCATAGTGCATTACAACTTTACTATGAAGGAAATGAAGCAAGTTGTTAAAATTAATATTGCTTTTAGTGGGGAAAAAACCTGTTTATTTTTTTTACTGCTCTGTAACCCAAAACGCACCCCGAGTTTTAACCGAAAGTCGCCAGCTCGGGCACGTATAGATTGCCAGATCCACGGCTTTCTCAGCACACACTCACACACAAAGGGCAGCTAAACTTTTCAAAGGGACTGACGGTAGGAAAGGCGAAGCGAGGATGGCGTTGGAGCTGGGGACTCCTCATGCCAGGGCGGCGGTGCCTGTGCCGGGCCGCCGGTCTGCGGCAT
>NW_010332419.1:121871-122960 GCF_000700745.2 Antrostomus carolinensis | reverse complement strand
GCGCGGCGCGGCGCGGTGCCGTGCGGTGCTGTGCCGTGCCGTGCCGTGCGGAGCTGTGCTGTGCTCTCCTCTCTCGCTCGCTCTCTTTCTCTTTCCCCCTCGCTCGCTCGCTCGCTCTCCCCCCTCCCTCCCTCGCTCTCTCGCTCTCCCTCTCTCTCTCTTACACTGCCAGCCCCTGATGTGATGGCGAAGAAACCCCGTTGACAAGGCACTGCTTTTTCATGACGGTGAGTTTCCCTTTGAGTGTATTATAATTTTGTGATAAAAATTTCAAGGAAAAAAAAAACACACAACCTCCTTCCTCCCTTCCTTCGGGGAGGGAAAAGAGAGGGGGGAAATCTATCTCCAGACAGACAGAAAAGAAAGAGGAGCAAATTAACAACCAGGAGTTGCCAAAACCAGGATATTAGGTTTCAGCCCAGAGAGCTATTGGCTCTGGGGCTATGTATATAAATATATATCTAGAGAGAGAGCGAGCGAGAGGGGAGACGAGGAGGAAGAAGAGGGATATTTTGTGGGTGGCTGTTGTTTGGGCAGATGTGGATTCACATGGAAATGAACTATATATTTTTTTAATTTTTTTTTTTCGCGAGGCTGGTGGTGGTGGCTGCTGAGGGCACTTAAAAAAAAAAAAAAAGTTGTTTCTTAAAATAAAGGCGGGGGGGTGGTAGAAGGGAGAGATAAGGTTTCAGGTCCAGGCTGATAGCTGCAGAGAGGGGAGAGGTTTGGGGTGGGTTTTTTTTTTTTTCTTGCTGATGCCATGCAAATTCAGGAGAGGAGGGAAGAAAAATCTCTTTTAATGACTCATTGATTGAGCCGGTTTAAAATTAGTTGTTGTTGTTGTCTTTTTTTTTTTTTTTTTATTTTCCGCCCCCTTGATGGCCATCGAGAGAGGGATGGAAAGAGGAGAGGAGGGAGAGAGTGTGTGTGTATGTGTGAGTGTGAGCGAGAGAGTGAGAGGGAGAGAGGGGGATAGAGAGAGTGTGTGAGGGAGAAAGAAAAATAATCTTTTCAAATCTCCTCCCTCTTTTTTTCCCCCCTCGTTTCTTTGCTTTTCTCTAAAGCTCTGTGGTCTGTGAAACACTCTTT
>NW_010332419.1:120852-121852 GCF_000700745.2 Antrostomus carolinensis | reverse complement strand
ACTCTTTCTTCCTCCTCGTCGGAAAAATGGAGACACTTCGTCTCTCTCCCGGCCGTGGAGCTGGGAAGGATTTTTCTTTGCTTTTTTCCTTTTTCACTCCTGCCTCGATTTTTTCCTTTCCCCCGTCCTCTCGCCACCACCCTAATCTTGTCATTTCTTTGAGCTTGTGTCTCAGATTTGTGCCTTCTGGGGATTTATTTTTCACTCGTTTCCTCGTTTTCGGTGTCGCCACTAGATTTGATTTGATTTGTTTGGTTCTTTATTTGCAATTTCCTCTGAATTGCTCCGTGTCTCCTGCTTTTAACCAAGGAATGGAAACGGTGCTGCTTTTTGTGGGTGCGCGAAATGCTCGGGCGGTAGGTTTGGGCTCATGCGCTTTTTTCTCCTTTTAGGGATCAAGTTTTCCGTTGTGTTTAGTTTGGGTTTTTAAATTTATTTTTATTTTTTTATTTTTTTCCTTTTTGGGAGAGAATGTTTACTGTAACGCCTGTTTTTAAACCGTAACAATAAACTGTCTTTTTCTGGAGTAACCCGTTTGGCTTTGCTGTAGAGTGGCTGTGAATCTGATCCTTTGTGCTGCTGCCATTATTTTCTGTAAAAGAAACAGTGTTTTATCAGTGGTTTTTACTTGCGGCTAAAACCGGTGGGTTGTGGAGGGGATTTTCTGAAATCCTCAGTTCACGTTTATTGGGTTATGGTGGGGCTTCGGTACTTAATAATGTTTCTGCTTTTAATTGCAAAATTCACTTACGGATTATGGCACGAAGCAGATACAGTAAAGTTAAAAACGTAGTGGAATTAAGCGATGTATAGAAGGCACTTTATATGTACTTAGAACTGTTGCTAAATAATCACTGGGGGAAGGAAAAGAGATGTGGAGGCCTTTGCTTTTCCCCGGTTCTTTGCTCCCCGCTCCTCCCCTCCTTGGGGCTCGGCAGTACGGAGCGAAACAGGGCAGGGAAGGAGGGAAGGGGTCCTCCGGCGGTGGCTCCGGCCGTCC
>NW_010332419.1:120449-120841 GCF_000700745.2 Antrostomus carolinensis | reverse complement strand
AGCCGTTGCCGCGCAGCTCTGGCTGCAAGTGGGAGTGGGAGAGAGCGGGGAAGATGGCGCTGTCTGGCTTCCTGCCAGCGTTTGTTGCGCAGTTTCATTCCGGCTCTCCTCCCCCACGGGCGCCATTTTAAGGTCCTTTTTGCTGTCGCCGCGCCGTGTGGGGCGTTGCCGGCGCGCCCCGCTTGAGCCGTGTCTCTTTTCACCTGGGAAGCGTTAGTCTGTCTCGGGTCTCTAGGTCCTCTCCTCGAGATCCCTGAAGCTGATTGCTTTTTTCCCCCCTCTTCCATTTCTTTCTTTAAGAAATTGCTGTGAGGAGCTTATTCTGTGTGTGCTTTGGGGAGAGAGGTGAAGGATTCTTGGCTGTGTGTGTGCAGGGGAGCAAAAAGGGTGGC
>NW_010332419.1:107772-120359 GCF_000700745.2 Antrostomus carolinensis | reverse complement strand
GTCTGGGTCATGGTCCTGCGAGGTGTTCAGAGGGCCTCTGCTCCCAGTTTACAGCCTGTAAACACTGCTTCAGAGCTTGTTTCCGTATCTCTGAAAGAGGTGTTCCTTGACATAAGATGCATTCAGAATATAGGAAGAACAAAGATTTGAAAGAACATCCTCCTCTGTTGAATGATGACCAAAACCCACAACATATTGTTATAGTGAAGACCCTGAATAAATGTTATTGTTGAAAACATATAGATAAGGTAGTTGCTTTGTAGCCTAGTTATTGCAAATATAATTTAGTTATTGTAGGGCTAGTTACCCAAGCTTCGCAAATAGTGCTAAATTTAATCATCCCCTTTAAAGATGCCGTGTAGGTCTAAATTCCCATTTCCCTAAAGGAATTTGCTGGCCTCAAGAGGAAGGAGGTGATATTTTGGTACTCTGAATAAACATACCTACTTTACAACTTTTCTAAGTTGTGGAGTCTCTTTTCCGCCCGTCAATATCATTAAGAAAGAAATCCACCTTTAAAAAATGCTCTAGTGTAGCACATAGGGCAAAGTACTCATCACTGAAGAGCCTTCAATACCCTTAAAAGTGCTTGAAAAAATACAGGGGCAAGTAACTTTTTGGTGGGAGGGTAGATGACTTGTTTTGTTGCTGTTACTCTCTTGGTAATTGTTTTTGAGAGGGGACAAGCATCTTTGCAAGTTTTTATCACTTCTTTGTGTTCTCGCAGGAAGCAATGCTTTTCCCAAATTATTCAAATTTGGCAGCTCCACTTTAATATGTTTTTAAAGTTTTGTTTTGGTGCTGTTCTTTAGGGAGAGAGTTGAGAATGGTCTCCTATTTTTTGATAAAAACGTTTTCTTTTTTTTCTCTCTATCGTTCTGTATAATCTGATCAGTGCTCATGAGACTTGAGTTTAATAGAAATAACGTGTATTCAGGAGCAGCAAATATGCTGCCAGACCAGCTCATGCTTCACCCACTAAAGAGTGTGGAATGCTTGTTTAGTTCTTGATTTTACGCTTTTTGACAGATCAGAAGAGGGCTTCCCCGTGTTTCTAGCTTGTTTCTGAAGGAAGTGGGAGTTTTATTAAAATCTGGTATTAATTTTAAGCCTGTTTATATTCTTTGCCTGTTGGTGTTGAGGGGTTTTAAATGACATTTCTTGTGAAGTACGTATTTTTATTGCTTAGAATACACTAAAAAATTGTCTGGATATAAACTCTTTTAGAAAGACTTTCATGGGGACAATCTTGTTAACATTTTAGCTTTTTAAACAGTACACCTCCTCAATTGTTTAAAAACCTGCTGAATGTGAAGTACAGGTTTTGTTAGTGTATTTCAGAATTCTTACTATTATGTGAAATTCACTCGAAGTTATTATTTTGCATTTTTGTTAACATCAGTCTTGGGATTGAGATAGTGAATTTTTTTTTTTTTTTTTTTTTTTAGGATTAGTGTATTTTTATACAATAAAATTTCTGTTTTGCACTAAAGTCTGCCAGATTGTGTGTGGATTTTTTTTCATTTTGTGAAAATAATGAAGTTACAAAAATGAGCTAAAAATGACCAGTTTATTCTCTCGGGGTGTAATGCTTGCCAAATGACTATGTGTATTATACTCTATTAGTGACCTGCTTGCATTAAAGTAAAAAGTATTCTGATCTTGAGTTGAGATCTTTGGTGGATAGTACTTAAATATACTAGGTCTGCTCTTTTTAGGTGTATTTCTTTTGCTGTGTCTGAAGTTTTTTCTTGTTGTTGTTGTTGTTGCAAGTAGTACTTCGTGTATTGCATAGCTTGTTTATGTTGATGGAGGAGTGCAGAAGCTCACCATGTTGATACACTAGCCCAATTGTGCTTTCATTGATGCACCTTGGTTTATTCACTAGTATGATACTCCTGTATTTTAAGTGTGTTCTTATTTTGTTCATACTTTGAGGATGTGCCTTGTACGTTATACTTGTATTCTTGAGTTTATAATACTCTTGAGTATATGTGTGGCCTTAGGTGAGGTTGCTGCTACATAGTAGTGGCCTTGACAGAGATGTTTCCATGGTATGTAAATATTTACGTCACCTTATAGATGTTCAGTTTTCCTGCTCCCTTCCCCCCCATGTGTCCCTTTTCCAATAGAGTTTTTATATTTAGTTTAATTGTACTGAGATAAAAAAGTCCTGCTAGTGTAAGCTGCATTTCCAGTTTCTTCCAGGGACCTTTTCTGTATCCATAAAGTTCTGCACCAAAGCTAAGTCCATAGTCTGTAGAGTTGAAGAGCTTTGCAGACATGGATGCATCGGTATGCTGCTTGGGCATTCATTGTGAAGAGGAGACTGAGGGGAGACCTCATTAATGTTTATAAATATGTAAAGGGCGAATGTCAGGAGGATGGAGCCAGGCTCTTCTCAGTGATGCCCAATGACAGGACAAGGGGCAATGGGTGTGAGCTGGAACACAGGAGGTTCCACTTAAATTTCAGAAGGAACTTCTTTACGGTGAGGGAGCACTGGAACAGGCTGCCCAGGGAGGTTGTGGAGTCTCCTTCTCTGGAGACATTCAAGACCCGCCTGGACGCCTTCCTGTGTGATCTCATTTAGGTTCCTGCTCTGGCAGGGGGATTGGACTAGATGATCTTTCAAGGTCCCTTCCAATCCCTAACATTCTGTGATGGTGTGATTGTGCTCTAGCTATGTTTTCAGAGTTTTGCTGGTATATTTCCACAATGGTTCCAGAAAAGTTGTATCTGCATAACCACAGTTATGTTTTATAATGTGGCCCTAATGGTCAGTGATCACGCCTTTTCATGCTGCATTAGGCTTGTCATGAGTCTAATGGCTGGTGCTTTTTAGCGTAGACGTAGCACCGGGAGCGTGGAAGTGTGTCATCCCTGTCTAAGTAATAGATATAGTCCAGGCATAAGAGCCTCTTTGATAATGTAGTTAATTTTGTTGAGAGAGTTGGCATAATTTCCGTGAGTAGTTCTGCTGGAATAAGCTGCATCTGTGCTTGACAGGTTTTTTATAGTGACATACCCAGTCCAGCATAGACATGCAGATTGTCTACAAAAAACAAGTGTGTTTTGCTCTCTTACAGTAGAGGAAAAGCAGCAATTAATCAATAAACTATTATAACATTCATTGTGACCTGCAACTGTTCTAATTAGAAAGTTGGAAGAAGCAGTATCAGTAAAGCCCTTGTTGCACCAACATAAATGAATAAACACCGACATGAAATGATGTTTATTCAGGATCATCCTGTAGTTAAATTAATATGTGTATCTTTATTTTCAAATGTTCATTTGCCCCTGCTTTCATTAGTGAAAAAAACCAACTACTTTCTGTATTATTTTTTCTTTATTTGAGAATAACTGAGGTTTTAGACAAAATAAAAATTAACATGATTAACTAGCACAAATAGACTATCATGGTTTTTTTATTGCTTTATTTTCTTGCACTAGTTTTAAAATGTTCTAGGGCTACTTCCTATGTTCCTTTGAGCAATGGAATGCTTGCCAGAAGGAAAAGAGGCAAATCACTGCCAAAACTTAATACAATAGCCTTTCTTTCATTGAAGGTATTAAGAAAGGGTGGCAAAGTTGAGGGGTGAGTCCAGGAGAAAGTTTTAACTTCATTGCAAGAGACTGATCAGTTTTGTAAAGGCTGATCTTATGTGTTGTCTCTGATGGAATTTGCAGTAGTTTTACTGTGAACTTGATCTGAGTGTGGAATTTCAAGATCTGGTGTTGATTTTTATTTTTTTTGAGACTTGTCAACTAGAGAAAATACCTTGGCCCCACCGAAATAGGTGTCAAAATCTCCATTGGCTTCAGCAGGGCATTGGCTTCAACAAGGACAAGATTGGCAGAGTGGAGGATTTTCAGTCTGATTTTTGGGCACGTTGATATGGACTGCACTTCTGAATTAGTTACACATCTGTCAGTTCATCGTATTCAAATTTCAGTTGATTACCCAAACATAATAACTGAAAGGAGTGTAAATCTCCATTCAGCTTTAGCTATTGGCAGTTGTTAGCTGATACACTAGCCTGTGTGAAGCATGCCTGTGGCAAGGTAACCAATTATTTTAATTTTTTTTTTTAAACTAGTATGGACTAGAGTGGCAATGAAAAGGTATGAATTTGGCATTGGTTTATAAGTTAATTGAGAAATGATCAGTTCATAAGGAAGTTACATGTTGGGACTGCATAAGTGTTTTTTCAGAATCTTTGAAAATTATATGCACAGAATGAGAAGTATGGTACACAGATATTCTCTAGTAGAGACAAGGTAAAAACAGCTGAAGAACTGACCTGAGGTTTCTTGAAGTATTTGATTGCACAGGTAATGTACACTAACAGCCTGCGTTATTGCCTGCAGTAATTTCTAGAAATACTTCAGAACATCTGACTTCCTTTGGGCAGGTGAACATTTCTTTCCTATGGAATGGTTGAGATTATGCCGCCTCCTTTTCCCCTTTTGGGATGAAACCAGGACCTTTCAAAATGTTTTATAAATACTGAGATTCCTGAAGAATTTTGGATGTGTTGGGGCAGCTTAAAAGACAGAGCCCAGAACAGGCCGTAGCAGAGCGATGAGGAGAGTCACTGCAGGGGACACTGGCTGAGCTGAGTGCTCAGCCTGGTGAATCCCATGGGGTGGGTGAGCATCCACACCTCCCGGCTGCAAGTTGCTCTGGATTTTCTCTCTGTGGTTTAAAAAACCTGTTTCCAAATGAAAGTCTTATCAAGATTTTGGTGTTGTCAAGAGCAGCTCTGGCTGCAGTAGGAAAAAATTGTATTAAATAAATTAGAAATTTGCTGCTGAACATGTGTGTCTGAGGGGGAAACCAGATTTTAGGCAGCTGCACTGGGGGTTCACACATGTACTCGATGTGGTTGGCTGTAGCTGGATTAACCTTTGCTATCATACAAACCGTTAACAATCAAACTGCACGTTTCTTTCTTTCTTTTTTTTTTTTCTTCCCTAATATATTGAAATATTGCTGTAGTTTTTGGAAGCTTGATAGGTTACCACATTTGCCAAACTCATATACTCTTTCATGGTATACTAAAGGGAAGTAAAATTTCAGAGTTGGATAAAGAACTGGTTGTAGATTCTCTGTGCTGTAGTGTGTGGATTTTATTTGCCCTTCTGTAAGTGGAGCTGGTACTTCCCAGTGTAAAGACCCTGCCTGTCCTCTTAGGTGTTAGTGTCCTGGCAGATCTTAGAAACCATGAAGGTGCATAATGTTGTGCCCAACAAGTTATGTCTTTCCTCGTTGCTATTTATCTGACTCCTGAATAGTTCCCATTTTTTTTTAATTATTTTTTTGTAGAGAGGTTTTGCATCATTCTTCTGAATATTTAAAATTACAAATTTCTTTTTGTACTCTGTTGCATACAGGTGTCTTTGAAATACTGATGATTAAATTAAGTTCCACAGCTGATTTCGAACATTGTAAATTCATCTTAAAAGCACTACTCGGATTTAGAATCTCGGATTGTGAACACATTTTCATATGTGTAGAAAGTTCACACTTGCATATTGCACTGTGTTACTAGGTTGGAATCCTAAATTTCTTACTTTGTTAGGTCTGCTAGAGCACAATTCCTGGTAGGTTTTGCAGCAGTATCATAGTTGCTTTTTGTTGATGACTCTGGAAGAGGAAAATATTTGTAAGGAATAATTTCATATTTTAGAATATAAGCACAGCATTTACAAGTGAGTAGTTAAATCCCTGAGTTTTACAAAATACATTTTAAAAATTAATTTTACTTCCTTAGTCCTGTTTTCCTGAAATGACAACTTTTTGGTAATTATGCCTTCTATATTTTTTCCTGATTTTTTTACAGTAATGAGACAGGGGGAAGTGGACATAACTCTTAATATTAGGTTTTTTGTATTCCATCTGTGTAAAAATCAGTTTCTTGAAAGTAAAGGGCTTGATGTGGTAAGCAGCTCTTAAGTTGATCATAAAAAATGTGCTTGTTTGGTTACAAGAATCTGAAATTGTTCAGTTTACAAGATACTAGATTGTTCAAAAGTAACATGGACTTAAAATTTAAGGTAATGGTAATATGGGTTTAATTTTGTACCCCTTTTACACTCCTGTGTTGGAGAGAATGCAAATGCGATCTGGTTATTCCTGTGTAGGTAAGTTTTCTTCAGTGAATGGAAGGCTGCATGTTCCTTAGGAATCAGAGAGGTGGTTGGCTGTAAGGAAACACCTCAGCAACCCGAAGTGCGTATGGCTGAAATGATGTGTGTTACCCAGTATGTGGTAAAATGGGATGTGTCCGCCCCCTCCCCCCCAGTTCAGAAGCCCACTGAGCAAAATATTAGCACTGTGAAAACTAATGAGAGTCATGGTGGAAATGTGTGTGAGGGAAGGACTTCAGCTCCAGGCATTTTGCTGCTGCAGTCAGTGTGGAATCACTTAACGATGCTGTGATCCTTTGATGTAGTTTAACAAGGGATGGGTGCTTGTATTGTGTTAATACAGTTATCTTACATCTGTATTCAAAAAGGACATGAGGGATAAAAATGTCATAAATTCGATGTAGCACACTCAGTTCACTACAGTGCCATTCTCTACAGTGTAGAGCAGCAGAACAGTAGAGATTTGATGGCTCAGATCCATTGTAAAGCATGATGGAGATGTCGTCAGAGTTCCCGCTGACTGGATGCATACAGAGTCTTAACGAACTTGTGAGGATTAGTGGGCGTTTCTCGTAGCTCAGGCAGTAGTTGCTTCAGGTGCTCCGTATGTTACCGTGTGGGAGTCTGGCGATCTCCCACTGTGAAGCTGTAACTACAGCAGTCGTTCCCTTGCTGTAAAGCATTGATTTCCACAGGTCAGTGTTCACTCTCTGAAGTCATGGGCCAGCGTGCTGCCAGTCAGGAATTGATCCCATGTAGTTGCATGGAAGTTACGAGTCGGTAGATTTTTACAGCAGTTTTGCAGATAAATTTATTTACTTGTGACTCACCATTATATCACACTTTTGGGAATTACTGCTCTAAATGGTGCTTTTCTAAACTAGCCACTATCCTAGGCTTTTTACAAAATGTTAAAATAATATTTTAGTGCTTTGCATGTGAAGTTATGTATTAAGGTTGTATGAAATTGTAAATTACTTTGAGAAAGGAAAATAATTATTTTGTGACAGGTAAGCTTGAATATAATTTGAATGAATTTAAAATCCAGTATGTACGGTGGTTTTGAATATCCCCTTTTTTAAGTTATAAAAATAATCTACAGTGCATGAAGCATGTATGAATAATTGGACTATTTCTGGCCAAATCAATTTTTAATGACTCTGTAGGTTGTACACCCTGCATGTGTTGCATGGATCTGTGGACTGTGTAGCATAGTGATTAAAAATTTAGGCTGGTAAGGACCACTGGAGGTTATCTGGCCCTGCCTCCTGCAGAAGTGGCTTCAAAGTTAGGACAGGCTTAGGAAAGTTTTGAAAATTTCCAAAGAGAAATTTCCCCCTTTTGCTTGAACATTCTTGTTTGTGAACTTTTTTCCTTGTATCTGGTTAGGATTTTGTCTTGCATGTTTTGGCCATTGCCTTGTGTCTTGCTGCATGTTGATGGAAAGAGGCTGGCGCTGCTCATTGTAGTATCCCTCTTAGCTAGTGGCAGACAGCAGGTAGCTCCTCGGTCAGCCTTCTGTTGTCTGGGCTGAAGAAATGTAGTTGCTTCAGACTTTTAGTGTCACATGCTTGCAGGATTTTATTGTCACTCTGCTGGACTCTTTCAAGTTTTTCTGTATTTCTTTTAAAGGAAGGGGGGTTTATGTGGCAAAACTGGACACGGTATTTCAGATGGGAGCCCACAAGTGCTGAGCAGAGGAGAATAATTGCTTCCCTCGACCACTGCAGCTGATGGGAGAGTGGTGGCTCTATTAACCCTACATGTGTGGCTATAGTCCGGCTGTCTGAAGCGCTGCTGCCTTCCCTCGTACTTAAATACCCAGCTCCCTCATTCCCATTCCCTCCCTTCTGCTGGCAGTAGCACTCTTGTAGCCTCATGGCAAGCTCCCAAATCAAGGAGCTAATCCAAGTTGAAACAGATCAATGTATTTTGTCCGATCGATTTTCTCTTCCAGGCGGCTGTTCAGAGCCTTGAGCTGACTGGAGGAAAGCGGATGAGAGGGGTGCAGGACTGCTCTCTTCCTCCTCTGTTGGTCTCTGCTCTGTAGTAGGTGAGAGTGTTGAAAGGAAGGCAGAGGCTTTAAGGCCAAGTAGTAACAGTCCCCCAGAGGATTAGCCTGCATAGCTGGGATTTCCTTGTCAGTTTTATTACTTTCACCTTTTGTGATGTTCTACTTGGCAGTGTTCGATAAAGGGCACTCTGGTTGTTTCCCCGGAAGGGGTAGGCAGTGCTGCTTCCACAAGTACCTGTGACTCAAGGTGACGTATATACTGGGTTCACCCGTGCGGTAGCAGTGGTATGAAATAAAACAGTAGAGGCCTTGCTAATAATAAGTTACAGGGAATATCTCTGCTGGGTTGTGGCTAATTAGTAAGGATTGCCCTTTGTAAATTAGTTATATGCACCAGGAGGGCTGAGCTTGGCCTACTTACAATAAACAGATTTTTTTTTTTTTTTTTAAAGGCACTGTAGAACAGCATTGGTGATAACTAGGTATTTGTTAGGCTACATTGTCAGAGCTCTGCAGCAGGCTGTGTGACTCTTCCCAATGTGTATTTTCCTCTAGCTGTCTCTAGGGTGGGCTCTTGTCAGGGCCCTGGGTGCACTGATGGGCCCTGATGGCCCAGACAAGCCTCACCTGGACCCTCCACCCAAACCCTTTGCCCACTGTCTGAAGCCCCCCGTCAACTGATCCAAATACATAAATGAGTCCATCTTTAGAGTCTAAACCAGTGGTTCCCAAACGTTTTTGATTGTGCACCCCATCAGTAAAAGTTTTTGGAGCATGTGCCCCCAATATATGTATATTTATTTACAAATTATATGCATCCTACTGAAATTCTGATATTTTCTTCCTGCACCCCAGTGGATTGTCTTGCACACCCCCCACTTTGGAGACCGCTGGCCTAGGCTGTGTAACTCTAATCCTCTTAATTCCACTCATGTGTCAAGTTTTATTTTCAAACTGTCTTGCCTTAATATGGTTTATACCTATTTCATACACCAGTCATTAATTTGGCCCACTATATGTTAACAAACAGTGAGGAGGACAGAATTTGTATAGCTTGTGTATAGGAAACCTGAAAAGATAGATGGCAAGAAAAACAGCAAACTTTTCTACCATTTGTGCTGTAAAAAACGTTAGGGAAATTTCACAGGGTAGGCTTGCTGTTATCAGCACACTTTTAAATGATCATCTGTGTCAAGGTGATATGTTGTTGAAGTTGCCCTCTTTTCTAAATAGACTGAACGAGTATTACAGAATCACAGAATGTCAGGGATTGGAAGGGACCTCGAAAGATCATCTAGTCCAACCCCTCTGCCAGAGCAGGAACCTAAATGAGATTACACAGGAAGGCATCCATGCATGTTTTGAATGTCTCCAGAGGAGGAGACTCCACAACCTCCCTGGGCAGCCTGTTCCAGTGCTCTGTCACCCTCACTGTAAAGAAGTTCCTTCTGAAATTTAAGTGGAACCTCCTGTGTTCCAGCTCACACCCACTGCCCCTTGTCCTGTCATTGGGCATCACTGAGAAGAGCCTGGCTCCATCCTCCTGACATTCGCCCTTTACATATTTATAAACATTAATGAGGTCACCCCTCAGTCTCCTCCAAGCTAAAGAGACCCAGCTCCCTCAGCCTTTGCTCATAAGGGAGATGCTCCACTCCCTTAATCATCTTGCAGTAGTTGCTTTTGGGTGTGTGAGGACTTGGTCTGATTGTGCACCTCCTTTGTTGCTGTGCTGAAGTTAACAGGACACTAATCCTTATTGAAAATCTGCATCAGTTAAAAAGATTTAAACCTGCAGTTACATGATTATGTGGATCTTGGGGATGTGTGGAGAAACAGGAACAGAATTTACTCTAAATAGGTCGGTTTGTGGCTTGGTTGTGATCTTGATTGTTCTTTCACAGACCACATACCCCTATGTGTGCTATTAAAAGTGCATGTTGGTCCTGTGGTATTTCACAAAAGCGCTGCTGTGCAGTGTCAGGTTGGTGTTACCAAGCCATCATTGGTGGGGATGTTGAGATGGTGGTGATCTGCCTGTGCTTTGCAGTTTTCAGGGTGTGGGAGCATGTAGCCCCTTAGGCTGCGAATGCTGATCAGAACAGGAGCTGTGTCTGATACATGTGTTTGTGGCTCTGTGATGGTGTGTTGATCCGCTGTATAAAAACTTGGTAATGATTTTATACAGATTAGCTCTTTGGTAAACCAGAATTAAAAAAAATAGGTGACATAATATTTCTTTTCCATATGTGCATAGAGTTCTGCTGGTGGTGACAAAAACATTGTTAAAGCTTGTTAGGGAGATGAAATTCCAGGGGGGACTGTTGTGATTCTCAGTGCTTGTCTAAAATGTAGCTGTTTTCTTTGGGTGTTACTGTCTGTCATAAACTGGTAGGGGTTTACAGTATGTTGAGTAAATTTTTCTTGTATCATGTTTATGAAATGAGGAGAATGAACAAATTGTTTCGTTCTAGTAAAGCCAACTGTGCATGTTCAGCTAAAAGACCGAGTAGTGAATAATATATATTACCATTAAAATTTTCTCTTACTCGTGTTTTCATGCAATTTATTTTCCATCTAATCATTATATGCAGGTTTTCAAGAGTTTAGTGAACTTACCAAGTTTGTCTAAGTTGTGGTAGTAGCTTTAATCCCCACAGGAGTACTCTGACTGAACAAGGTTCTGTGTGATCACTTTGATAATGTTGAACCCTTATTGTAGTATAGTCATAGAGAATATTTGGTTTGGTAAAGCAAAGACATGTTATTTTATTTAATAGTGATGTGAGTATTGCCAGATGGGATGGGATTTTCAAAAGCAGGCATGCAGTGTGAAAATGAGGCGACCCTGTTCGACTTTCAGAAAATGTTGGCTTTTGATAGAGCTGATTTTTCCTTTTAGTGAGCGAGGAGTCTTTGAAACCTTGCTCTTGGGAGATGGATGTGCCATTTAACTGCTAGAGGATTCTGTGCAGGTTTCTGTAAGTAGTACTGACAGTGCAGTTAAGGGAGAATGCTAATCACTTAATGCTAATGGCTTACTAATTTGTTCTTACTAATGCACATTTACATTTGAATTTTGTGACATCGTAAAATATCATGTTATTTGCTTAGCATTAAATTGCAAGATCAGTGCTCGTGCTGGTGGTTGTATGCGACAGTGAACAGATGTGCCATTGAATCATGGGAGAAAGGAATTTCTTAAGATGCGTGATCACCTCATGAATGCTGATTTTTGTCGACATTTGATGTAGTTAGTTCTCTGTAGCTGTGCTTTGTTTTCCTGTTCTCCCAGAGAGGTGATACTGAGGGATCGTTACAGTGATGTATGCTGTAGTTCTGCTTCACCCTCGCTGTAGGCTAAAGCACAGGAGATTGAAGGAAAAATCTGAATGAGGCTATGCAGTCTAGAGGACAGGTACCCTCTGCTAGTCTCAAATATAGACTGGTTTCAGAATTGATGGAGTATAGAAAAGTGTCAGGAAACAGGTTACAGATTCACAGGACAGCTGAGGTGGGAAGGGAGGTCTGGAGATCATCTCATCCACCGTCCTGCTCACAGCAGGCTCAGCCACAGCAGGCTGCTCAGGGCTGTGGTCCAGCTGGGTTCTGGGTGTCGCCAAGGATGGAGACTTAATAACCTTGCTGGAAAACCTGTGCCAGTACTTGACTATTCTCAGAGTTCAAAAAAGAAATATAAAATAAAACCAATCAAAGCTTTTTTTCTTGTATTTGAATAGATTTATTTTTTTGTTTGTTTTGATTTGATTTGTGCCCCTTGCCTCTTGTTCATTCACTGGATACCACTGAGAAGAGTTTGTCTCAGTCTTCTTTGCACCCTCCCACCAGGTATTTATACACATGGATAAGATTCCCCCATAGCCTTCTGTTCCCCAGGCAGAAGAGTCCTGGTGCTCTCAGCCTCTTGTATAACAGATGCTCCAGTGTCTTTGTTGTCTTAATCATTATGGAGATTGGAATCATGAGGGAGAGCCTGAAGAATAATTCACATGGATCTGGTCAGGGAGATTAAGTTTCTATTTGGCAAGAAGTGTAAGAGAGAGAGCAAAATGAATTAAAGCCAAAAAACTATATTAATAAATTTGAGTGATAAGTATGATAGCAGACTTCTTAAGGCAAGTTGAGGAAAAAACAAGCATGGAATGCACAGTGATCAATTTGATGTGATTAGAAGATAGTGTGAAGATGAGATTGGATAACCAAATGGAAGCCAGGGTACCAGGAGGTTTAAGAAATGCTAGCATCAGTTGATAATTGATGGATTAGATGGGATCTTTACAGGGATGATAAAGGAGGATAAAGTGGTCCTGAGAGTTAGTAAGAGGGAAAAGGGAGAAGGTGCAGTCTCAGATGACATTCTTAGAGTTATGGTGAACAGGAGAACCAGGATATGCAAACA
>NW_010332419.1:101283-107742 GCF_000700745.2 Antrostomus carolinensis | reverse complement strand
AGAACATGTTTGGTACAGGCAGCACCTGATCGAGCACCTGTGAGAGTGACAGAGCACTGGCTCTGTCACTGGCTCTGGCTGCCAAGAGAGGTTGTGGAGATGTTCATGGAGATCTCTGGAGCTATTAAAAACCTGCCTGGATGCAGTGTTGCGTGTGCAACGTGCCCCAGGTGAACCTGCTTTGGTAGAGGGGTTGGACTAGATGGTCTCCAGAGGTCCCTTCCAACCCCACCATTCTGTGATTCTGTGAGTAGGCAGTGTGTAGGGGAGTTGGTCATTATATTGTGAGGCTAAAAATTGCGCTGCACCCAGTGGATGGATGCACATGTGCAGTTTGGCTACTGCAAATGAACCCTCCACGCATTGTTAAAAGGTTTGTGAGAACTCTGTGCTCTTAATGACAAGTTGATTTAAGCACAATTCTGTGTGTTGTTGCAGAGAAACTCAGAATGGCCATGTTGTCACTAGCAATAGCTAAGAAAGATCTCCTAGAAAGTGGTGTCCTTTGTAATGCTTTGTAATGTCTCGGCTGTAGTTTTGATTCTCGCCTAGAACAGCGCTGTCCTGATACTGACTGAAATTTGTTTACCTTTTTGGGCTTGTCAGTGTTATAGCCACTAATTTCTGTCAGACTTCGTAGGTTTCGTAGTGTTCGATTATTCCCTCACTGAGATTAGCTGGGAGTAAATTCCTGTAGAAGCATTTCAACTGGAGTCTTGAGGTTGCATTCAGTGTTGATTTTTTAAACTACTTTTTAAGTCATAGAAGTTCTATTTAGTTTGGTTAATAATTTATCTTTCTCCAATTTAAAATTCTAAAAAACCCCTCTAAATGGTAAAACATTGCATGGGATTTTGTATACCATTACATGGGACTGAATTTGATTTTTGAGATAAATCAATGGATCTCTGTAGGAGGTACAGGTTTATTTAAGAACCTTGTCAATAGTAGACATCTGTAAACTAAATACATTGTTTAATAAAAAATATTGAGATATTCTAAATTGTTTTTATTGTTGAAAGCAATCTTTTGTCTGATACATATGAAATATCCATCTTCTCCCTTTTTGTTCTAGTTGTCATGGATGATGATGATGATGAATCCTGTCTCCTTGATCTTATTGGGTAAGTTTTCCTTAAGCAATTATTTCAGAAAAGGTGTGAAAAATAATTTTGCAAAATCATCTTCTAGAAGGTGATTCTGTCTCAGGATTGTCTCAAGACTAGGTGACTTTCAAATTAAATGAGTGGTAATATCAGGTCAATGTTGAAGCACATTACAAGGGAAGTTGTTACAGACTTCATTGCAAAGAACTATTTTTTTGATGAAAAATACAAAGATCTCAATTTTTTTGAGTAGTGGAACTTGATGCTTTGTTAACAGAATGCTTAAAGGGAAAAGTAAAATTATTATTTTCTTAGTTATAAATACTTAATTTATACTAATAACATGCATTTGCATAAAAATGTTAGAAAAATAGAATTATTACCCAGTACTGTTAAGTATTCACAACAAACAGGAATTTATTAGCATTTTATTCAAAGATAATTGATACTTAAAGAAAATTTGGGATAATTAAATAAAATTTGGGATGTTGTGTCCAGTTCTGGGCCCCACAGTTCAAGAAGGACAGGGAACTGCTTGAGAGAGTCCAGCACAGAGCCACCAAGATGATTAAGGGAGTGGAGCATCTCCCTTATGAGGAAAGGCTGAGGGAGCTGGGTCTCTTTAGCTTGGAGAGGAGGACACTGAGGGGTGACCTCAGTAATGCTTATAAATGTATAAAGGGTGGATGTCATGAGGATGGAGCCAGACTCTTCTCAGTGATGTCCAGTGATAGGACAAGGGGCAATGGGTGTGAGCTGGAACACAGGAGGTTCCACTTAAACTTGAGAAGGAACTTCTTTGCTGTGAGGGTGACAGAGCCCTGGAACAGGCTGCCCAGGGAGGTTGTGGAGTCTCCTTCTCTGGAGACATTCGAGACCTGCCTGGACGCCTTCCTGTGTGATCTCATTTAGGTTCCTGCTCCGGCAGGGGGGTTGGACTAGATGATCTTTCGAGGTCCCTTCCAATCCCCAACATTCTGTGATTCTGTGATTTTAAAGGGTCCTTCCCCCCACCCCCCATTTGGCTAACATTCATGTCAGTATTCAAGGACAGATGATATGCTGTAATGCATTTAAAACATAAGAAGAAAGTTGAGCATTTCATATACAATACTTCGTTCAAACTGCCAGAAATTAGTATGATGTCAGTCTCATAGCAGCTACTAAAAGATCATCCCTGTTTCATGCAAGGAATTTTTACTGTCTTAAATGCAGTAAATAAGGAGGCCTTTTACCTTTCTCATGCACTCAAAGCTTCCAGTGAAACAGTGAGGGCTTTAACTTCAGAAAAAAACAAAATCTCACCACGGTGGCTGCTCAGATCTGGGGGTTACGCTGTGGATGCCATAGGAGAAGCGTTGCCAGTGATGGCTCACAGTTACATTCTGTGAAGTATCTGTGCAAGGTTACTGATTGTAGCTGTATGGAAACACATCCTGCTTGGAATGTAAAGGCTGCGTGGGACAATTAAGTGCTCTGTCACGAGCATGAATCGTGAGGATCCTGGTACAAGTTCACGGGTGGTCCAGAAAATGAAGTGCTCTCTATACAGATGAGTGTGTGAAGAATTACAGTGTTCCTCCTGCTGTTAGCAGCAATTACTGTCTTAAGCATCTAGAAGAATGGAAAACAACATTTTCCTCCCCCCCCCCGTCTGATTTTGGTAAATGCCTACTAAAATTCCTTCCTTTCTAAAGACAATATTTAAGGTGATAAAGTGTTCTTCAGCTTTAATTGCATTTTCCATTATTTAAAGCCAGTCAGTGTAATTAGTATTAAATGGCCTGGTTATTTATAAATAAAACTCATAAGCATGATAGAGTCCTGTATGAGATCATGAGTTCTAGTCTCCTTAATTCTTGAAATTTAGTGTAATCTACTATGAAAATTACATTTTTGTTTGAAAAGATATTTAACCACTTCTGTGTTGTAAACATAATTGTACCATAAAATCCCTGCCAAGTACTGTCTAACATGTCTTTTGTAAATGCATGAATGCAGTTTGTTTTTTAAATGAAAAAAAGAGGAATAGAGTTGTATTTGTGCTTTTGGAAGACTAGTTGTAAACCTGAAAAGATCTTTAACTTGTTCCCTCTTTATTTTCTAGGATGATCAAGAGAGAAGGAGAGATGTTTTTAATTAATCTTTTTTTTACATGAGAATCTCCCACTTGTCAAAAATTTACTTGTTAATCAATAAAGGTGTTTTAAAATAAAAAAACTCCATGTCATTTTACTCTTCATGCTCATGTACACATTGGGAAATGATGTATAATTGTTGGATTAAAATAATCCGATGTAACACAACTTTTTCATGTTCTTACTTGATCTGTGAGTACAGTTGCAGTAATGTATTTTTGATTTGTTTGAATTGCCAACACTCAATCTGCCAGACCACAATTTTAATTTGAGTTTTATTCAGTGATAGTGCTGAGTTAATGCAATATGCTGAAATTGTGTTTCATAATATTTAATCAGTTGATTTGTTTGATTACACTTGGAAAAGGTGCCACATTTTTCTCCAAGTGAAGGGACTGTTAACTCTGGCAAGCATAAGCTTTTTTTAAACTTATGTTAAGGGGGGCAGAAAACATGTAAAAGATTCAGGTTTGTCAAGAAGGTATTTTTGTTAACTTAACTGTTAAGAATGGCAGAAAACATGATTCAGGTTTGTAAATACTCTGTTGATTTAGACACAAGCTAAACAGGCATTATAGGTAATCTCTGTAGAAGAGGTGGTACCTGTTACAATTCTCATGTTCATTAGTGGTAGTATTTTCCTTAGGTTTTGTACTATGTGCAGCCCTAAAATACTGTGTGTTTTAAGAGAATGTGAGTAATCACCTCATAAAGGGAAGTAAAGTAGAATGCAACTACAGTTTTGTGATGAACATAGTTTAATGCTTGAAATGCCTTGGCACAATGACAGCATATGCAAATCTGAAAATTATGCTGATAGGATATATGGAAACACAAGTCCTCAGATGGTATAAGCTTTGCATTGGAGTCAGTGAAGGAAATGTGTTTTTGCTATAAACCTGATCTATATAAATACAATATCTGGCTTAAGTTAAATTAGCCTCATTAGCAGAAAGAGCTTCCTAAAAGTGGTAACTTTTTTTTTCCCTCTCCTAAGGGACCCACAGGCACTGAATTATTTTCTACATGGACCTAGTAGTAAATCAGTAAGTAGCATTCCTGTGTATTAGACATACATAAGCTTCATTGAGTGTATTATTTCTAAATGTGATTTTTGTCTTTCACCAGAGCAATGAAGACTTGACTAATGCAGAGTATTCTGTAGCCAACTCAAATTCAATTTTCGCCAACTCCAATGTAAGTGGTCAGGAGATGTGTTTATATTGAGATTGCATGTTTCTGTTGTGGTTTTAATCGGCTTTTATAAAACTGAGTGAAGTAGATGTGGATTTTGACCTTTTTCATATGCAAATGCTGAACAGTAGCTTAGAACCACACCATGCTTTTAATATTTTAAGTATTGCATTGGATTTTCAGTGGGGAATTAATACTGCACTGTTAGGCTGTGTTTCGTAAATGTGTAAAACAGCTTGCTGAGCACTGGAAATATTGTCTGGTGTAACTCTCCAGTAAACTGGATTTGTAATTTTAGTGATTGTTGTAGTAGTGCTCAAATGAGACCTTGAAAGTTAGTAATTCATACATTTCCTGTGTATGATAGAACGATTTTGTTTCTTATTTCTTAGTGTAATCTGAGCTAGCAGTTTTTTTAAATTAAGGAATGGGGAATTTTTTTGTTCTTTAGACGGAATAGCTAGCTTGGGATGTTTCCTTCCTGTAACTTCAGTGTTAGGGAAGTCACTTTAAATTCATTAGCTGTTGGAGGCAGTCTTCAGTATTCTTTCTTTGCCAGGAGTGTATTGCAGCCCTGGATCAAGTTTTACCCAATGAGGCTGTTAATTCGCGTCCTTGGAAATAAAGCCAACGCTGATCTGCTCTAGTGCTGGCAATAGTCCTGCTTTGAGTAGAAGGTTGGACTAGATGATTTCCAGTGATCCCTTCTGACCCGTATTTCTTTGATTTCATTGGTGTGTTTTTTTAAAAACCTGAATTACTCATCCCACAATTCAGTTTTTTGAATACATAGAGTAGGATTTCCTTGGTAATTCCTCTTTCTGTTGTACTGTTGTCTTGACTCTGTTTGTCCCATGTTCCTAACAGATACGTGGGTAGCTTGTAAGTGTGTAGGGACCTTAAATAATTGGCATAAATAAATACTGAAAACTGTTTATCTTTGCGTAGAGAACTAGTGACTTTTCTGGTAGCCACAGTAGTGTGATGTGAAGTGTTTGCTCTGTTGTTCACCTTTCAGTATCATAATTAAATGCTGTAGAAGAAACGTATGTTGAGCAACAATTCTTTCTCTGGGTAAGATGGTAGAGATAACGGTGGGTAATGGGGTACCAACAGTAATAGGGTGTGCCCAGTTTTCAGCTGATGAGGAACAGTGGTTTCAGCTTGGTACAGCAGCTTCCTCTATGCAACATGGTAGAGGTGGATTTTGAGGACTCATCCTAAGGAAAATGAGGTTAAGAGGAAAAAAGGATGAAGGATGTGATGCGCATTTGTCTGAGCCTAAACTTCTTAGTTGTTCTTTGTAGAGATTCTTCTGATAAGCATGAGTAGGTGAGCAGGAGTCAGGGCTATATTCCTGGTGTATTTCCAGAAAGTGAGTTTTTGGAGTAGTTTTGGGAGGGAGTGGGAGATTCTGGGCAAGGTGATATTGTTGTGCAGGGAGCAGCAGTTAGGAGAAACAAAAATATTTGGTGAAAGCCGAAAAGAGCTTTCTGGTATATGAGACTGGGGGGATAGGTTGCCTAGAAGGCAAGTGATCAGAGGAGCAGGGATTTCTAGTGTGTGTTCCTAGGATGGCTTACTGTATTTTCATTGTCCAGCACTTGTTCCTCTTGTGCTCTGTTCTCATACTTTTGTATCTTCATAATGAATACCAGTGCCATCTTCTCTTCCCTCCCTCCCTCGTGTGAGAGCCCTGTGCTGACCTAAGTGAAGAATGACTTGAGTGCACAGATAGATTCTTATAGTGCATTGTGAAGGAACAAGGGATATCTAAAATATAAATGTAAATAGATGGTTTCACAGTCCCTACTTATAATGTAAGATACCTGAAAGGTTAAAGGCTTCTGAGTTTCTCGTCATTAAAGTTTTTGCAGATACTGAAGGTTCTGTCTTTGTATGTATTCAGAATTGCTACCGTGAAGTAGGATTGACTGTCTTGATGCCCGTCTCCTGCCTTTCAGTGGCAGAGTTTACAAATTCAGTGTCAAGGGTTCAGTGCCTCAGCTGGTAAGCGTGCT
>NW_010332419.1:89189-101254 GCF_000700745.2 Antrostomus carolinensis | reverse complement strand
AGGATGAGAAAGCAGTGTCTGCCCTTTCCTTCTGTCCCCACTCGCCCCGTGCCCCCCTCCTTGAATGGTTGCGTAGCACCTCTACTGATTCCAGGTTGGTTTCCTTGGGCAGTGTCAGTCTCTTTTACAACCCTCATGAGAGGGTTCCTTAGCCATTGCTCTGTGACCTGGGTTGTACTCAGTGACTGCTTCCACTTTCTTATTACGGTATAGTAGAACAGCTTAAGAGAGCAGGGTATTCCTGGAGCCAGCAAAAATAAGACTCCTGTTGGTAAGCAGACTCATGAAGTTGCAGAGGCACTAATTTATTGTTGAAATTAGCGTGGTGTTTTGTGTGGCTGTTCTGAATCTTGTTCCAGTTTATGCGCATAAGATTGGTTTTGGATTTTAAACAGTCCTGGGAGCAGGGAATGAGACATGAGATTCTTCATTCCAGCAAGAGTTTCAAGCTATTAATCTTGATTGCATGTAATAGTAGTAATAATTGAATTGTTAGTACCAACTGGAATAGCATTAACTGGAGCCCTGGAAGTTACACAGTTGTGAAAGATTTCACATTGGTCATTGTCACTGGAGACAAGTTACAGATGCAATAGGTCATTCTCCCCAAGAACCTGACAGTTATGAGTCCTGATAACATCCTAGTTAGTGACTCCTTTTTACTCTGCCCGATGGCAGCTAGGTACAGTTGAGACATGATTTGTAATTTTAGGTGTTCATGAGGTGCAGAGTTTGAGACATTTGAGTGTTAGTTTAATTCCCTTTTTCTTTTAACATAAATGTAAAAAAAAAAGTTGTAATTTTATAAGTTTATTTTTAAAATATTTTATGGAATTTTAAGAACAATATCTAAATATTTTAAAATATGATGGGCGTTTTATAAAATACACAGACTGATTCAGAAAGAGATTGGAGTAAAATTCTGAACAAATATGCTTGGGGAACTGAAGTTAGGGTGAGGATGTTACTGCATGTGGTAATTATGGCTTGCAGCATCTTCACACTGTTTATATGAGGTGAAAAGAAGCGTCTGTGACCTTCAAGGAGTGAAGGCTCAGAGTATGAACTTGACTGATAATTTCATACCCACATTTTGCATTTGTCCTGATGTAAAAGGAAACTGGAAACTTTTGAATAGTTGAGATAGGATTTTGCAATTTAGAAAGGTGCATTCTGTTTAACTTAAAACTATTTCAAGTATTGTTATGCATTTAAATTTGTCATTCCACCTGTAGAAACCTGATACTTGTGTTGTCTAAAGTTTCTGGACATAGTTTTGTTTTAGGAAAATCTCACTGACAGTAGGCCAGAGTAAAGTAGGTTCTGATTTTCCTTGTCACAGTATTTATGGATGTAGATTTGGAGGATTTTTTCATTCAAGGTACCACGTAATATTTTGTAGTGGTACTACTACTTTGCTGTAGTTTCAGTGTTTATATATAGTTCTCTGTAATCTTTTTACTAGCATAAACTACAAAGTCTGTAGCATTGTTTTTCTTACTGCTTTGTTCCTAAAATTTTTCTAATCAAAGAATTAGCATAATTCTTTAATTTTATGAAATGATCACTAGTTTGCACTGTGTGACTATGGAAATATTGGTAGGATTTTGGAGATGGATCTCCCTTGATAGAGGAAGTCAGCGAAAGAGCAGCTTTCTCCCACCTTTTCCCTGCTACTATTGTTGCTACTGAAACCTTGTCCCAAATTGAGTTACAGAGGAGGCCTTTTCACTCCTCCTTTCTTTTATCCTTTTGTCCATACAGTGCTCAGCTTGAGGAAGGGAAAATGGTACTTCAAGAGCATGTCACATCCTCTTGAAACAGTGCAGCTGCAGAGCTGAGTGCTGTGGAGTTGGGAGATTTGAGAAGTGAAAGGAGAGTAGCGTCTCCAGCAGTCTGTTATGAGGGCATGAGTGGGATGTAAGTGATGCACATGTTTATGCTGGCCCGCTGTATGGGATGAACATCACCTTATATACATACTATGCAAAGAATATAATTCTGTAAAGAAAGTTTGCTTGCATGAAAAAAAGCTTAATGGGGAAACAAGGCAGAGCTTGGGATTTCTGAAAATGATTTATTTCTTGTTTTGCATTTCAGAACACTGATGCTAAGTCTGTAAAAGGTGTAAGCGGTCAGCTTGGAGAGGGGCCTAGTGATGGACTGCAGCTGTCCAGTAGCCTTCAGTTTCTTGAAGATGAACTTGTGTCTTCTCCTTTACCTGATCTTACTGAGGATCAGCCTTTTGATATTCTTCAGAAGTCCTTGCAGGAGGCCAATATTACTGAACAGACTTTGGCAGAAGAGGCATATTTGGATGCCAGTGTAGGTTCTAGCCAACAGTTTGCACAAGCTCAGCTTCATCCTTCTTCATCAGCATCTTTTACTCAGGCTTCTAACGTTTCTAATTACTCAGGTCAGACGTTGCAACCTATAGGAGTTACTCAAGTGGTACAGCAACCTGTTGGAGCATCTTTTGCAAGCAATACAGTCGGTGTGCAACATGGCTTTATGCAACATGTCGGAATTAGTGTTCCCAGCCAGCATTTGTCTAATAGTAGCCAGATTAGTGGTTCTGGGCAGATACAGCTAATCGGTTCCTTTAGTAATCAACCTTCCATGATGACCATTAATAACCTTGATGGATCTCAGATTATACTGAAAGGCAATGGTCAGCAAGCACCTGCAAACATGAGTAGTGGCCTCTTGGTTCATAGACAAACTCCAAATGGTAACTCACTGTTTGGTAACTCAAATTCAAGTCCAGTAGCACAACCTGTAACCGTTCCATTTAACAGCACAAATTTTCAGACGTCATTGCCTGTCCATAATATCATCATTCAAAGGGGCTTGGCACCAAACTCTAACAAAGTTCCTATTAATATCCAACCAAAGCCTATCCAGATGGGTCAGCAGACTGCTTACAATGTGAATAACTTGGGAGTACAGCAACATCATGTACAGCAAGGGATTCCGTTTGCTTCTGCAAACTCGCCTCAGAGTTCAGTAGTTGGTCCTCATATGTCTGTTAATATTGTTAATCAACAGAATACAAGGAAATCAGTTACACCTCAGACAGTCAGCAATGCTGGTGGTAGTATTGTTATCCATTCTCCTATGGGACAGCCCCATGCACCTCAAAACCAGTTTCTCATACCTACAAGTTTATCTGTTAGTTCTAATTCAGTTCATCATGTCCAGACTATAAATGGACAACTTCTTCAAACTCAGCCTTCCCAACTGGTTCCTAGCCAAGTGTCTGCTGAGCATGTAATGCTCAACAGGAACTCTACAAACATGCTAAGAGCCAACCAGTCGTATTCAGGACAGATGCTGAATAATCAGAACACAGCTGTTCAACTTGTTTCTGGCCAGACATTCACAGCTCCTGGAAACCAAGTTATAGTAAATCATGGAACTTCACAAATTGTTGGTGGACAGGTGCCACTGCAGCAGGCATCACCAACGGTGTTGCATTTGTCACCCAGTCAAGCTAATGTTTCTCAAGGTAGATCGAGTTTTACTACGATGTCACCTGGGCAGTCGGCAGTCTCGAGCATGTCAGCTTCTAATCGATTTGCTGTTGCAAGTTCTTCTGGTTCAGTACATCCTAGCTTGGGAGCATCAGTTCAGTCTGTCGCATCAGGAGGAAGCTTTACTGGAGATCAGCTCACACAGAACAGAACTCAAGTTCCCATCAGTGCATCGCATCGTCTTCCAGCGTCCTCTTCCAAATCTGTCAGCACCTTTAGTCACACGTCGGTTGGAGTAACACAGCAACAGTTCGCCTTTGGTCAGGTATGAAAGCTGCTTGAGAATGTAGCCAAAGAAATGCTCCTAAGCTATGCTAAAATCTGGTTAGCAAAGTGTTAAAGTTGGTGTTAATACAGAGCACGTTAATTTTGTTAGTTTGTATTGTTACAATACAAATACTGTGGAACTACTGAAAATTACTGGAACCCAGAGACATAATTTCATTTGGTGTTTTCTGAAGTCTGTCACTTTGATTAATTCAGAAGATTTTGTTGGTGATCTCTAGTAACGATTTCAGCTCACTTTGTAGCACTAATCTATTTCTGCTCCCATTTAAAGGAATGGGCACTGTAAGATTTTACAACTGTGAGCTCTGCTGAACATCTTACCGTAAAGCTAGATGTAGAGGCTTGGGTACATTCTTAGCACTTACAAGTCTTTTGACCTCACTAAAAATGATGCATGTGTTTTCCAGGTTTGACCTATTCAGATTAGAGATGACAAGGTTTCTTGGGTTTCTCTTTGTTATTTACCATCCGAAATTATTCTGTTGAAACTGAACATTTTTGACGTTTTGCCCACTGTAGTTTTGTGTGTCTGGAGCAGTTAGAAGCTTTCAAATTTGAAGTAACGACAGAATACTTAAGAAAAAGTACCTCTTAAAGCAATTTATAAAAGCATAACATTTTAAAAATGTTTCCTTTAAAAAGAGGTCTGCTCAGTAATAATAATAATAAAAATAATCTGAATTTACTTTTAAGGTGAGAACTGGTCTTGTTTTGTCCAGGTGATGCAATTGCAGTATATATTCAACTCAAGTTTGTCTGTTTTCTTAAGTGAACTTCCAAACTCTGCCAATATTTTAACTCAGTGACTTGTCACACAATTAGCAACAAGCTATTATTCCACTTCTGTCCTTTATTTGCTTTTGGTTTTTTCCTTGGTCATTCTAAAATACTGAATAATAACTGTCTCAGAATGCATTTGCCCTAATTATCTTAGATCTTTCTCTTTTCTCAAAGGTGTAATAGGTTTTGGGTTTTTTTTTAACCAAGACCAAAATGGGCAATGAAATAAAGTGTCTTAGAAAATAATGTGTATTTAGAAACTAAGGGTGAACCTGGTGTAGAACCACATTTTTAGTCTTTGCCAGAACTGCTAGCACAGGTTGTAGCGTTTTGTTTGTAGATGAGTAGTTTGAGGCCTGCCTCACTTTCTCTTTGTGTGTCCACATCTTCCTCTTTGTAGGATATGTGCTGGGTCAGTGAGTTTCAGCAGTTACAAAAGCATAATGTTTCTTACTGCTATAAAAGATAATTTTTTTTTTGTTCTGAAATTTCAGAGCTAAAAATGGGAACTAGAGAGAACAAATTCTGCTGTCTACTAGTATCTTTTTAGTTTGTTTGTACTTGCATTTTAAGTGTTGTACTGTGTCATAAACCACATCATTTAGTTGCTAAACACTGGACAGTTTGTTCCTCTGTGTATTTCTTTTGTTTTGGAGACAGCTTATTTAGTCATCTTGCAGTCTTGAGACTCAAAAGCTGAGCTTTTTGAGGGCACTTGTAGTGGTAAATCATAGTTCTTCTCTAATGTAACTGGTGTATATTTGTACTGTTAGTGTAATTTCTCTTTCTCTCTGATGTACTTTATAAAATTCTTGAAGTTAGGAGGAATTGAGGTGTCTGACATTTCACCACTTAGGAGTTAGAGGTTGGAAAAGGATGCCTGGTACTGAATTTTAGTTGCCTTTTTTGCTTTTTTTCCTCTGAAGTTTTCAGTAAATATTTGACTGTGGGTTGTTTTTTTGTTTGTTGTTTTTTTTTGTTTGTTTGTTTTGTTTTGTTTTTTAATGTATGTGACACAGAAAAAAGCTATGAACCAGACATCACCAGTTTCTGCATCGAAGACCCAGGATAATTTGAGACAGCCTCAGCTAACAAGTCTCCTGAGCAACACACTATCAGGTCAACTAAGGTCTTTTTAAAATAATTTTCTTAATTTTCTCCAGCAGTAGAAATTCATTGTTCTTTGATTTGTCAGACTTGCATTGATGGCTCGTGCTGATGGGGTTCTAAAGGTTATCAGGATTTTATTTTTAGAAGAACGCAAATTAAATTTTTCAGTATTGAGTGTGTGCTTTTATTTTTCCCAACTATGGCACTTCATTTTGTAGAGTGAAAAACTGAATCACCACAATAAGCAATTATTTCTCCCCTCTATAAAATCCAAAACTCTTGTTTAATTTTTCTTACTTGTTTTTAGCTTAGGAAAATAGAAATAAGTAATTTCCAAAATATGGACTTCCTCTAAAAATTCTGTGAAACTTCTAGACCCTCTCTAGTGATGGCTGCTTCAGATACGGAGGAAAGAAGAATAGTGATTACAAGGTTTATATGCAGACTGTCATCACTTGATTTGTTTTTGAATGTGTCACTTTCAGTTAGAATAGCTAATGCATTGTTTGTGGCAGAATACTGGGCTTTTCAAGAAGCACCATGCTACTAAAAGAACAAACCCAATATATTCAAGAGCAGTAACCTTCGTGTTCTCTTTGTACCTAAGTAACCCCCTTTTGCATAAGGTTCAGTAATCTGTCTGCTTTTTTCTTTTTCCTTGTGTACTATTACGTGCAGGTTGTTCAGTTCTCTACAGTCAGCACAGTATGGGGTTTTTGGTGGAAAAAAAAAATCCTTCTTTGTGCTGGTTGTAACGTAGCGTGGCTGATAAGATTATGTTTGAATTCCTGAGCAAGGCAGTTGGAGGAAGTCTGCCCATCTAGAAAATCTAGAGGCGGTGGGGAGGGGGGAGAAGAAAAATTATGCCTGCTGTCTAAATACTTTCAGGAGCTCTAGAAAAAATTGGTTTATATGCTCGAGGGAGGGTTAGTATTGAAAAGCTTGATAAAATGTAGTGTATGATTTTCAGTAAATTGTTAGGACACTATACTTAATGGTACTTGAATTTCTTTTTACGTTGCAGTACTATGGTAGGAGAAGATTTATACCTGAGGATTTTTGCAGTTTGCAGCACAAAATGTCAGTTCTGTTTCATTTTTATGAACCAGTTTCTCCCCAGGGTAGTTGCACTAATGCTTTTAAGCATATGAAACATGTATCTTTCTCCTAAAAGCTAAAAACTCAAGTAAAATTAAAAGGATAGGTATATGAAATTGTCTTCCTCTTGCTCAGGAAGAGAATGACAGAGTCTTTTTAACTTAATTTTTATAGGACAGGACTCTGGAGGAAAAATCATACAGCAGTCTCTAGGAACCACACAGCCACAAGAAAAAGTAATAGGATCATCATCAGTTCAGCAGAGTATACAGGTAAAGAATCCTTCTATTTATATGTTTTCCTTTCCCTTAATGTTTTAGTGAAGTTAGGGATGTTTCAGCTTCACATTGATAGTTTAGGAGTCCTTGCAGGTTTTTTTAGAGTATATGAAGTCACTCAAGCTTGTCAAATTCTACCTTGACTTAATAAATGTTGAGTATTTTGCAAATTGATATTCTGAATGCTGTTTTGAGATATAATTCAGCAAGTGGAGTCTTAACTGTACTCTTCCCTGAAGATAATTTCGTATGACATAGCAATTCCTCATTGAGTTAGACATAAACTAGACAGTTACAGTTAGACCTATTATTATCATTACTTCTTACAAACTCAGCCATTCTCTAGCTGATTGGGAGGGGATGGTTTGTGAGAAATAGCAAAAAAATTCTGTCTGGTCTTTGTTTTATTCTTTACTGCATTGTCTTCTTTCCCCAGTGTCTTTTTTTTTAACCACCAAAAGTTCTCCTATATGTGGCAACTATGTACAAAAATTTAACGCTACGTCCAGGATTTGGGGCTGGAAGGCAAGGCCAGCATTTTTGGAGAGAGAATACAAGAAATTCTGGAGGGAGGAGATAATTGTTACATTCATGGACTGAGTAGCTGAAGGCAAGAAGCGAGGGTTTGAAGTAGACTTGAAAGTGTGGGCTTCATTGTGGATGGAAATAAACTGCACAGTCATGGAAGAAAACAAGGGAGGATGTGATTTACAATTTTTGTTTGTTACTGCAAATGTATTTGCCAGTGTAGTGTGACATGAATGTTTTTCCCTGTCTTGCTGATGTCCAAGTAGAGCAGAAGATACTCACAGTAGTGCTCCATTACGAGTTTAGCCTGGTTTTGTAGTTGTTGGTCAGGTGTTCATTATCCTGCGGTGAATGATTTCTGTGCTGTGAAGCTAGAGACTTTTTGCCCAGCAAGTACCATTACCATGTGCCTGCTTCATGCTGCTACTATTTTAAGAAGGGTGCTCTGTACCATGTGCCTTTTTTTTGTTCCTTCTAACAGTGTTATAGTTCAAAAGAGCTTTCATGTAGTCTTTTTTTAAATCATAAATAACTTTTGTACTGTGACCAATTTCATTATTAAGACTAGTTGACTAAAAAAACTTAACGTCTCAGCCTCACATCATAGGATGGATAGTGTTCTCTTGAAAAACCTTGGCTTCATAAATGTCTAAGGAAAGGAGAAGATGATGTAGATCTGCCTGATGGGTATATCTATAGCATCAAAACTGAAACAGAATTCCTAGAATCACTTTCACCCCCTGCCCAGCCACCGTGGCTTTTGAGAATTCAAGTTCACAGCATTAGCCTGCTTTGCTGACAGATACTCCAGTCCATCAAAATCAGGCAAGATGACATCAGCTGAGAAATGCAGACAGTTCATGAGAGCAGATTTCTTTGGAAAAGTTTTTAGTTGTACCTTTTCTTCTTTTCACCTGTGAAATTTGATAATTAGCTGTTTTCCTAGTGAAGCATGTGTATGCAGAATTTACCTACAAACAGCATTTCAGACCTTTGATTAATGTAAGAGAAATGACTTCCTTATTTCATTGATGCAGTGACTTGTGAAAATAGGAGGTAGTTGAAAGTGTTTGTACTTCTGTGGTGGTTACATTTAATATTGGTGTTGTACTTAATTGGCAGAAATAAATGCTGAAACTTAGGCTTTGCAAAGGAGGAGGTATATTGTAATTTGTCTTTTATTTTGAACTTAGGTGGATGGCCATTTAGTTGGACAGAAAAGGCCTGCTGCTAAACAGTTAACTAAAGGAGCTTTGTAAGTTATTCTTTTGTAATTTTGTTGCAGATATTTCCTCTAACCTTCATTTCTTTTTATTTTTTGTCAATGTATAAACTTCTGTTAGAGTATGTGTTAATTATATATCATTAATTTTTCTTGTAGTATTTTACAGCAGTTACAGAAGGATCAAGTGCATGCTGTGACTCCAGATAAAAGTCGGTTCAGATCATTAAATGATGCAGTTCAGAGACTCCTTTCATACCATGTGTGCCAGGGATCACTGCCAACAGAGGAAGACTTAAGAAAAGGTAATTATCTTTTTAAAAATTGGCAGTGCATTTGTAGTCAATGTATTGAGAGAATTCTTTATGTAAGTTAGAGCAATAAGAAAGAGAATATTTTAAATTTTTTCCAGCTTACTGAACGTTTTGGTTACTGAAGAACAATATTTGAAAGTATACTCTTGTCTTTCTAGTGGACAGTGAATTTGAATCTGTAGCTACACAGCTTCTGAAGAGGACACAGGCTATGCTGAACAAATACAGATGCTTGCTTATAGAAGATGCAATGGTAAGGCATATAATGCAGGTACATTTTATGTTGATAGGATGTGATTCAGTTTGTTTAAAAAAAAAAAAACATCTACAGGAAGGTGAGAACTAGCATTACAGTTCATTTTGTTGATACTATTCATCACCTTACAAAGGTGATAAATATATGCATGAAGGTTTTTTATATATATATATATATATATCGCCAGTGTACTTACTGTTGCCCCAGCAGTATCAGTGGCCAACCTGCATTTTTAAGTGTAGGCACACACCTTAAAAGCGGTGAAATGGGTTGAGTTTGTATTTCACAGTGCCCCTATGTAAGTTCCATAGATGTTGAAGATGCGTGAACTTCTGCTCTCTGCTTTTACTTTGCTCTAGCACTGACCAGGCTGTGGTAGTCAGGCAGGTGATTTCTTTTTATTTCTGTGGGTGATAAAGCCTGAAAGAATGTTGAGAATCTCCATTCAGAGGACTTCAACCATATTATAATTGGAGCCAAATCATATTTCAATTTAGAAAGTCATTACTTCTCCTTATAAATTAGGTGGAACCTCACATTTTCATCAGAAATACTTTTGATTTAAGTGCTTTCACAATCCTTGGTATGAGGTAAAAAGAAAACTGACAAAGTTACTTAAGAATGTATTTTACAAGGATCAGGAAATCCATTGTGGCTTCGGACATGCTAGTTTTCAAGCCTGGAAAAGTTTTGCATCTGAGTATAATAGAAATTTAAATCACTCTGCTTTAGAAACAGTAATATGTAATACAAGTTTTAGAATTAATATGATTTTGTAAGCTAGCAGTCCCGTTAAAAAAATATACTGACCATCAAATATGTGCAAGTAATTGCAGGTACAAGGCAGGAGTGGAGGTTAAAATCTATTCTTTTAGCATCTGGTATGTTGTTTGGAAAATCCCATTTGGTCATTTTGAAGAGGTTATTTCACATAGTGTTCAGGTTTGGGACTAGTTGCCTGTGTTTTGGCTTAGTAGCCAGTGAACTTTCTTCTGTCATGGATGGATCGACCTGGCTTGAAGGAAGTATCAGCAAAATGCAACTCAACACCAACTAGTTAGAAGGATGGGAGAGAAGTGCAGGGAAGAAACATGATGATAGGATGGTTCCATTGCAAGGTTTTTGATGTTTCTCTCTCTTAAAGGAGAACCAATACTGTATGATGCAAAAAAATTCTGATGTACAGTGGTAAACATACTCTGTTCTGAAAAGGTACAATTCTTAATATTGGAATAGTAATTCCTTGTTTAAAAGTCTTTAACAAATAAAATGTACCATCAAATGTGATGGTATTTTATGGTCGAGTTTTAGTAGTGGTTGGGGTCACAGTCAAGATTGTTGAAGAAGCTGTTGAATTGTGAACATTCTCCACAAACACATGATGAAAGACATGCTTTTTCTTTGAAGAGTGACTAAGCTGTACCAACATACGAGTGACTACAGAGGTTGTTTTTTTCCTTTTCCTTTTCCTTTAGCGGATAAATCCCTCTGCAGAAATGGTTATGATTGATAGGATGTTTAACCAGGAAGAAAGGGCGTCTCTGACGCGAGATAAGCGTCTTGCACTAGTGGATCCTGGTAAGTAATGATTAACTTCTGAATCTTAAAAAAACAGCATAAATGTAGAGTGTTTAAAAACGAGGCACTGATTGCTTGGGATTCTGGTAATCAAAATACTGAATGAGTAGTTGCAAGATAAATTTTAATAACTCCCAAATTCGACTGTGTAGAGATGCTGTAGAGTTGAAGGCAGTTACTTGGGGAAAAAAAAAATATTTGGCATGTTTGTCAGAGAAATGTTTCTTTTGACAATAGTCATGACTCCTGCACAGTCTCAGTTCCAGGAGGGAAGAATCTGGGAGTTTGCTGGCAGTCAGAAAGAACACTGCTGTATGAAGCATGAATACTTCTGTTCATCATAATGAAGTGCTGCTTTTGGAATGTCATGGCCACGTAAATGGCAGCATTTTTACCAGGCTGTTGTTGAATGTAGCAGTAGAAACACGTTATTTGTGTAAGATAACAGTTACTATTTGTTTAAATGTTCTGCATATTCTGCATATTTTAAAACATACTCAGAGGATGTTTTGAAGAAGGTATTAGTCTTCCTGGGACCGTATTTGCCTATTTAGAATGCTGGGAAGTGCCCTTAGTCTGGTTTTACAGTGCAGATACGTGCATAGTATGCTGATGAATTTGGTGATAATCTCCTACACTGGATGCAGCAGAACACTTAAGCACGTGTATTTCTCTTAGACATGAATCTGTAGGCTGTGGATGTTACTTGAATTTTACTACTCAGAAACTACATTGGAGTGTCTGTTGTTTTGATGTGTAGGCAATTTAAGTAAAATGTTGTTACTTAATTTTCAGATGGTTATCAAGCCGATTTTTGTTGTTCTGCCAAACAATTTGATAAAACAACTGAAGAAGCACAGTCCAGCAAAAGTGACCATCAGTCGAGCAAAACGTTACCTTCTCGAAGTCAGACTACCAAAACCCAAGCCAGAGACCGACCAAAATCCAGCTCAGCAGAGACCACAAATCACAGTAAACTTCCTCTAGTGCCTAACAACATTCTGACACCACAAGAAGGAATAGCTTCTACTAAAAAATCAGAGAGCCTCACTAAAGCTTTAAAGTTTGAAAAAGCTAATT
>NW_010332419.1:56642-89168 GCF_000700745.2 Antrostomus carolinensis | reverse complement strand
TCTTCCGAGAGGCAATACGTGGCCCTTTCTGAAGAAAAGATGGCTGGAAAAGATCTTGCCAAGTCCACTGAGAATTCTTCGAGTTCGGAAGACTTGTCAAAAACTGTGTCAAGAGGCAGTCACGGAACACACAATAAAATATCAAGGAACACAGTCCAGTCTTTCTCAAAGGTAATATGTAATAATTCCCTCCAAGACAAAACTCTGAGGAGCTCTCCAAAGAACGAGGTTTTACATCCTGATAACAGGAAAGGCTCTGGTGAACCCCAGCAAGACTTACTGCTCAGTAAGAGTTTAGAAACTACATTTAAAAACATCTTGGAACTTAAAAAAGCTGGGAGGCAGCCGCAAAATGAGGCGACAAGTAGCGGCTCCGCTGGATTAGAATTTAGAATTTCCTAATTTTTCGCCTATTGCTTCACAGGAAAACTGCCTGGAAAAATTTATTCCAGACCACAGTGAAGGTGTTGTAGAAACTGACTCTATTTTAGAAGCAGCTGTAAATAGTATCTTAGAGTGTTAATAGTTACAGTACCATGGACAAGTTACGTTTCTCTTAGCAGAAGCAAATGTGAATGACGCCACAAGTACAGCCTGACATGCATTTAAGGTTAAACTTTCTAAACTAGATTCTGTTCTGTGTTTGAGAGCAATACTCATTGTGATTACAGTGAGATATCCAAGTAAAGTTAATCCTTGTTAGAATGCAGTCTGTTAGGGCCTTACTCCTTCAAGTATTATTACGATAGTGCTTTTAATAATTCTGCAGTACTGCAACATAACAAGGTTGCAGGTGGTTAGGCCCTATGTAATATGGTAATATACTGACAATCACAGTCATTTGAAAGGATATATTTATTAAGAAAATGTTTTTAAAAAGTGATGGAAGCAACAATTCTCCCCCACCCTTCTCTTCCACAAATCATTGAATTTTTATTTTTTCTGGAAAACCCACTGTACCTCTATTCAGAAGTGATTATTTGCTTTGTTAATCAATCTGTGTTCTAGGATTCTTAAGTTGGAAGGATATCATCAGTGTGTTTACAAGACTTCATAATTTAAACTTAAAGTGCTTTTCTATTGCTTTCTGAGCAGAAACTAGTACTTGATGATATATTTGTAGTGGGTAACTTTAGTCTGTGGGATGATATTACATGATCTTAGTCACAGTGGCATGTTAGGAAGTAATAAATTCTTGACTAAGGAAGGTAGAATGGAAGCCAGTAAATGGCAAAGTGTACAGGATGAGGCTGTGATAGAGCCATGAATTTATATATATAATACATATATATGTTAACTCTTGAGGAAAAGATTTTGCATTTTATAATTGGATGTAGTCAGCCTTGAGTCTTTCTGAAGTGATATAAATGGGGTTTTTTATTTGTTGTTTGTTTTTTTAGACCAAGTGTCAAAAGCACTTTTATTTGAAAACTGTTATGATATTTGTAGCTTATATTTTAAGAGGACATTAGCCTTATTCTGATTAAATTTAAAGGCCAGTGTTTATTTTTGATTTTTTTTTTTTTGCTTTTTGCTGTCAGAGAATGTTAAATCATCCACCATAGCAGTCATTACTATCAAGATATGTACAGACCAAAGTTGATCAGCAATCCCATTGTTTAAACATATCAAAAAGTGTGTAATTATTAATTCATATTATAGAGCCAAGTGAAACCATTGCATGGTTTGTATTTGGCTTGCTGTCATGTTGTTAAGATAGAATCTTATTATTTTATTTATTTATTTTAATCTATGACATCTTTTTTTTTATTTTTTGCTGCCCATGCTGCTTTTACCTAGTTTACTTTGGTCACGAGTGCTTTTGTGCACATAAGTGCGCTGACATTCTTCACGTGCGTGTAGTACATACGTCTGCTCAGGAGGATATAGCTTTTGTGGTTTCTAAGGTATGCTCATGTTCTCCCTCAGACCTGCTGCACAGTTTCTTAGAAAAATTACCAGCCATTTTCCAGACTTGCTGATTACAATTTTCATGATATAGAGGCTCATTGTGACAAGCTGTGGTTGTCAGTCAAATTGCCAGGGAAGAAAACAAAAGGTTTTGCTGTCATGTAATTCAGTCCAACTGAATAGTGCAAAAGAAAGCAGAATTAGATCTTTGTGACAGTAGAAGATTACAGTTCAACTCAGTATTGAGCTACAGTCCACTGTCTGATCACTAAAGGAAACCAAATCTAGAAAGCAGTGTGAGAAAGATGAACTTACTTAAAATTCATTTCCCCTTCAACGTGAATGGAAGTAACTGGTTTTGTACATTACTAATTGCCATTTAAAAAAATTGTGCCAATTTTAAAGTACATGTTTGTAAAAAATGCAACATTCCTAAGTGTTGTATAAAATATTCAAGGTAATAATAAGTATTGCCAGTTTTAAATTTTTAGTTAGATGTCCATAGAATAGACTCTCAGGTGGTTAGTTGTTTTCTTATTGGCAAAACTGACAATATAGTCTTCACCTATTGCCTTTTTAGATTTAATAATATGCTCATGGCTGTGTATCCTGATGTGTATTTTATTTTATCATTTTTGAAATTTAACCATTGTAAACTCTCTAGGAAGGAAAACAGTAAGTTACACAGGTGTAAGTTGACTAGTTAAATTTTTTCCTTCATAGAGAAAAAAAAAGTACAAGTTGCACATTCATTGACCTACTTGCTTTTTTATACCACCTCAAAATGGGTGTGGAGTTTCCAGCCTCTCATACAGCAAATACATAATTGAAATGTCAGGTTGTGTGTCTTCTGTTGGATCCCATTTGGGGATGGGGGACAATGGCATATAAAAAAAAGTCAAATTGCAAAATGGAATCATGGTTGATGCATTTCTCTGAACTACTTACGAGAGGAACCCATTGAACAAGCCAAGCAAGATTAATCTTAGATTGTTAATGTTCTGTTGTTCACTCCTTTGAATTCAGTTCTAAAGGAATTCTGGTACGTGGTGAAGCAGTAAATGAAAGAATTGTATTTTTGTTGTACTTAAAAACAAAAAGTATGAATTTATTAATCATATGGGCGTAAGTCCAGCAAAGTATTGTGGATGTGCATGACTTCAAACATGTTTTCATTATTTTGCTGGATCAGCATTGTGATTTCAATGTTATTTAATACTGCCTAATATTAAAACAAATTTGAAACTGGCAATTAAGAAAACTATGTTTGTTTTGAAGATTTTAGTATAATTTATCTGTTAGATTAGGGAGGCCTTACAGACTGACTTCACTTAAAGAGGATGTGTCACTTATTGTCAGTGTGGTATGGACTTTTATTTGCTTAAATACCTTCATTTGTAAAGTATGTCTCACTTGAAATTGCTTTGTATACATTTTGTAAAAATATTTATAAAATGTTTTGTTAAAAAAAAAAAGTATAACAAATTGCAGTTTATTTTGTTATGTTGGATAAATACTGTTAAAAGACACAAGTCAGTAAATATATTGTTAATCCATGGATAGGAAATGTTTAGTTGGAGATGACAAATTGAAACAACCATTGCAATACAGCCAAAGATTTGGGAAAAAATGTCTATCTGTGATTGTCTTGATTTAACCAACTTGAGTATTTACATTTCCAGAAGAGGTTTGTTCTCAGTTTTAAGTAATATGGTTGCAAAATATTCTTACTTCTGTGCTTTATAAGATGCAGCCCTATTACAAAACACTTAATAGGCCAACTTTCCATACTCTTTATGAATCTTTCTGAACATATGCTGTTAAAACTTGGTTCATGTGGCATTATGACTACATATAGTGATGTTGATCTCCAAATAACAGATTGCCAGTGGTCCTGCTCTGCTGTCATTAGAAATCTTGCCATGGTGAGGTTGCTCAGACTTGTTCTTCTCTGGCATGTTTTCACAAGATAGAGCCATCCTCTTCCTGATATGTTGGGGAAATAGAAGAAAAGCGAGGGGTTTTGTTGCTCAGCTGGCCACCTCATCCATGCTGCAGGTTTCTGAGTTGTGCCAATTGCATATGTGTATTTGCATTATTTCCCATTCCTTCCTTTTGGCTGTAAGAAGGTAAGACAGTTGCTGGTGATGTGTAATGCTTCTTCCTACTTTTAGGGGTGTGATGAACCTTTTCTTACTGTGACTTAATTTTTCAGAAAGTATGCTGAGATTCTGATCTAGTAAAGCTCTTACACTTGGAACTTCAACATTTTCTTTTTGGAGGCTGTGAAAACGAAGGATTGGTGAAGTGCACTGCCTCTCAACTTGGAGTAGGTCCTGCAGTGGTGAAAGGTAGAAATTTTTATGGTTAGTATTCATTATTTCATCAATGAGACAAAATAAACCTGCATTTTGAGTGCCTCTCACATGGATTCAGACAGCTACAACACGAATAAAATCAGTTACACATTATTTTAATATCAGTTTGGGATAGGATGGCTAAGCATCCTGGATTTTTTTTTTCTCTTTATCATATCCCTGCAGAATAACCAGGCAAACTCTCTGGACTGGGAAACATACGGTGTACAGTTTACCGCTGCCTTTACTGTAAATATCTTTTTGTTACAAGAACATGGTGTATTTTTTTAATTGCCTGTCAATAACATATTTATGGTGGGATTTGTTAATGTTTATTACAACATTCAGGGCAGAATTTCTGAAGATTTGGGCATGCATGTTAATGCATAGCTTATTTAAGATCTTAAGTCAGAACATCTTTAATTTTGAGGATCCATACAGAGAAAAAAATATTGCCAGAATAAGCTTGGCACAAGGGAAGGTACGTAAGTCATTTTAAACCTTGGAGAAATTCCTCTCTTCTTCAGGAAGTGTTTTCTTTGTAAGACTTTGAAGTTTTCCTTTAGAATTGTACACACTTTTTCTTGGAGTTTCTTGTCTTGTCAGCTTTAAGAAATGTAAGAAACTGCCTTCATGACTTGGGGGTCACCTGTCACTTTGGTAAATGAAAGTCATTGCAGAAAATAAGTTCTGGTGAAGATCTGAACAGCAGCAGCCCTGGTGCACAGATGTGTACACAGATTTCAGGTTGCAGTGGTGGTGGGTATACTGAATTATTGTTTATGGATTGGCATTTGTCTTTCTGTGCTGCTGGTCTTGCAACTGGTTATTGTACTGGAAATTAAAAAAAAACGCACCTTGTTGCAGTTAGGTAAACACCAAGCAGACTTGAGCAGGCTTGCTGTACTAGGGATGAAAAATGTAAAAGGGCACAAAATGTCCAGCTGAACCAATAGTTTTGGTGTAAAAGCAAAAACCTCTAAAGTTGTCCTTTTTTGTGCTGAGCATAAAAAACCCCTGCTTTATTTTTTTTCTAGACTTGATGCCACACAATTTTCTAGGAAAAAATGTTTTGCAAATGGAGGAAGGAAGAAGCTAACTAGAATTTAAGGCTCTTTTGTAGCATACCTTTTGCTCATACAGTAGCTTTTGTTTAGGTGGGTGCCATTGTTCCTGCAGATTTCTAGCCTTCTGAAATACAGTGCTCAGTCTGCACTGCTGCTTTTACACTGCAGGAATTTTTGGAGCAATGTCTTCCAATGTTTTTGATCCCTGCCCCTTGAAAGGGAAATCATAAAATTATTTAGGTTGGGAAAAAACCCTTAAGATAGAGTCCAGCCGTTAACCTAACACTACCAAATCAAAGGAGGTGTTCTCATTTGAGCTAAATTGTTGCAACTATATTAATGAAATGACAGTAGTTTTAGAATTCAGTGCTTTGAAGGGGAAGCAAGGTTAGTTCGTCCATGCTGGTACGCATCTAGACAGCTTTTAATGTTTCATTTAGCTTTTATGTCTACGTAGCTTTTCCTTGCATAGTGTAGTCATTCCAGAGGCCAAATTTTCAAAATCATCCTGAACTCTTGGCTATACAAGTTTGTTACTGTCACATGTTTATTACAACTTGTGAAGATAGTGGTACTTCATTCTTAATTAATTTATCAAGAGAGGCTCCTCTGTCACTGCACACCACTGAGATGGAAGTAACACAGATCTAACTCTGACACTCCTTTCTAGACACTTGGCACATAGGACCTGATCCACAGTTTTCAATTAAGGATTGTGGTGATAATACTTCTCTTTTAAAAAATCAAAAAAGCATGAAATTTAATTGAGATAATATCCTTGGGTGGAAGGAGATGCAAGGACTCTCAGATTCTACAGTCATGAGCATCGCAGCACTTAGGTAGGTAGCATTATATAATTAATGGTGTTACTTGGAGTGGTAATTTAATAAAATGTTTTCATATAAGCAGGCTGCTTATTTTTTCCTCTGTACATTATACAGTTTTAATAATTACTGCACAGTTCTGAAGATACAAAGCTTTACTCTCTCCTGTGAACTTTGAGATGTGAAACTAGGTGCGAGTCATGGTGAGAAATGATTGCAAGAATGTCAGGTAAGTGGTACAGTGGCTGGAGTTATAAAAGTGAGCTAAAATAGTTGACATTTACATGAGGCTAAAATCCTGTCTGGATTTCATCCAGTGATCCTGTGATCAAAGCTAAAGTTCAGTAGCTGAAATTAAATTCAGAAATTAGAAATTGTGAAGGTTAATTGGAGAAGTGCAAGGTTGAAATCACTAAAATAGCACGTTCATTCATGAGCTGTGTCTCGACAATCAGATTCTGATTGACTTCAGGCTCTGGCAGTTAATTCAGAGATACTCAAAACTGACAGCTTTTTTTGAAATTATCAGGTGACACATAAAAGACACTGGGAAAAGGTGCTTGTTTTTTAAACTTTTCATATTAACTTCAAAAGCTGCAATCACAAATTATGCTATTTTTGTGAGTGAATTCCATTTGCAGACGAGTCAGGCAGCTGATAGGCTTTGAGAGAGCTGCCTGCAGCATGCACTTGTTTGCATATGGAAAAACTCAGTTAAAGAAAACTTGTCCCCATTTGGCTTCAGTGATTATTGTTGGAAGTCAAGGGACTAATACGAATAAGGGTATTTAGACACTTTTCTTACACTGCAGCATTCAGCCACTGAGCCAACACTGACAAAACAGGTACATACATGTCCGTTTTGTTCTCTCAAGTACTTTAAGTGGTGTAAACAATAATATGCACTATTATTTGAATAACTTTTAAAATTTAGTTTGAAGCTGATTTCATCTCAGATTAGAACTTCCAAAGTCTCATTCCAAAGTGCAGTAATACACTGAAACTGTACTTCAGCAACTTGTCTTACCCCTGTACTCAGCACCAGTGAGGTTGCGCCTCAAGTACCGTGTTCAGTTTTGGACCCTTCATTACAAGGACATGGAGGTGCTGGAGCATGTCCAGAGAAGGGCAATGAAGCTGGTGAAGGGTCTAGAGCATGTATTAGGAGGAACAGCTGAGGGAACTGGGGTTGTTTATCCTGGGGAAAAGGAGGCTGAAGTCAGACCTTCTCGCTCCCTACAACTACCTGAAAGGAGGGTGTAGAGAAATGGGGATCAGTCTATTCAGCTAAGTGACAAGTGATAGGACAAGAGAAGATGGCCTCAAGTTGCACCAAGGGAAGGTTAGATTGGGTATTAGGAAGAATTTCTTTACTGAAAGGGTTATCAGGTATTGAAACAGGCTGCAGTGGTGGAGTCCCCATCCCTGGAGGTATTGTAGACGTAGTGCTCAGGGACATGGATTAGTTGGGCACTTGTCAGTGTTAGGTTAATGATTAGACTTGATTACCTTAAAGGTCTTTTCCAGTGCAGGCAATTCTGTGATTCAGTGATCTCATAGATGTTTTAGCCATACTGTGGTTGATGTGTGTGGTGCATAACCTCTAAGTGAGCTGCAGCAGAGCGTGACTCTCTTGGAAACCTGCTGTAGTTCATTTCACAGCCTGATACTGTGAGGTGTACCCGAGGCTGATAAATAGCGAACAGAATAAAGATGCGTGGTCTTAATCTTACCGAGGCTGAACAATTTCACCTTGCTTTCAAGGTAAAATTAATCAGGGAATAGGGGATTTGAAGGCCCCTATTAGCAGGGGCCAGTGACAGAACAGGGACTCTGGAACCTTTGTGGGAATTCAGATGAAGCTGAAGGAGACAAGACTCCAGGTTTGGAAGAGATGAGCAGGAAGGTAGGTGGTGTGTGTAGGAGATAGATTTTGTTGGGGGCCTTTGAGATTTGAATGACTAAACTTGATTTTAAAACCACAGGATGTATGGTACACACAGGAAGTTGTACAGGTTTGTGTCCATTTCTGTATTAGATCACACAATGAGCATTTAAAAAAATTATTAAACATATTTTTTTCCCCCCTCTTACACCTATGAAAATATCTGGTGATACTGGGTGAAGAATGAATTTAGCAGCTTAGTGAACATTCTAGCTGGATGTAGATTTGTATGTCTTAGTGTTGTAAGGATGGGCCTAACACACAAGTTTGAAAGCTGGTTGTGAAAGGACATAGCTAATACACAAGGTCTGGTTTTAAATTGAGCAAGAAAAATTGTGAGTAAACTCCAAAATGTTGTGGAATTGGGGAAGAGTTTTGACAATGCTGAATGAGCATCATTGACAACGTATTCCTTATGAATAGGCAAGGAAGGTGTGGCATCTGTTTGCTACTGTGCTGTTTTTTTTCCTGTGGCTAAATTTTCCCCATTGATAGAAAAAAGTAGATTTTGAGATTTTAGTGAAAATGTATACAACCTTATGACACCTGTAATAATTAGTATTCAGTTTATGAGAATGCATGATGGTAAGTGTTGCCTATTAAGGAGGGCAAGTTTGTTCTCTGGCAACCAGTCTGAGAGTTATTTCCCAACGAGTGGAAGACCTGCTTTTTTTTAAAGTTGGGTGGCACCACATTTGATTTGTCAAAGCCAAAAGAGTGGTACCACCCTGCTCTGATTTTTTGTTGTTGTTTTACCCTTTGGCAGTCAAATTTGAAGCCCCGAAGTAAATAAGCATTCTCAGATACTTCTAGCCTTAAGTCACTTTGACCTGTTTCTGCAGCAATGTTCTGTCACAGACTGCCCAGTTAATTTCAGAGCTATTGTGATCAAGCAGGATCTTACAAATAATCATAGCTGTATATTTGTACTCCCATTTTCTGTGAGATATAGTAACTTTTGGGGAAATTTACTGTTGTCTTTAGTTTGTAAACTCTCTAGTGAAGAGACACGCTTTGCTGTTTGCATGCAGATGTGTTTAGCATCTACCTCAAGCCGGGTGAAGGTATTTTCTTTCTTACCTGGATAGCTTAGTACAAATAAATACTAATCTAGATAACAGGGCAAGATTATTGGTGACAGTGAAAACCGGAAGTTTGATTATTTTAAAATTTATTTATTTATTTTTAAATCTACCATGCTCTTTTAGCCCTGAAGGTGCTAATAGGAGTTTTGTGGCTACAAGACTGATACCAGGGTCCAGGCATGGAAAGAATGTGAGACTGAAGGTTGGAGTTGACCATGCCACCAGTGAGACCAGCTTAAAGCAGCCTCAAAACATTATAGGCAAATATAGTTCTGTTTGTCTGTACTGCAATCCAAAGGCCATATTTGACTTGAAATCCAGTTTTGTTGTGTGCATGAAAAGGAAGAGGAGGAGGAGCAGATGTAAATTGTTAAAGGTCCATAGTTTTTTAGAACAGCCAAAAAATGAAGATTTTTTCTTGCTTCTTCTCCTTTACTTAACAATGCTGTAGGAGCTTTAGCATTGGTGAATTGATTTAGTCTTCTGTGAAAGGTTTAAAAAAGAGAAAAGGGCAGGTGGAAAGCAGAATACTCAGCTGTGTGTGTGCATCCATTCCAGAGGTAGTTCAGCAACATCAGGTTCTGTGCAAATAAACAGTAGGTTTCAATTGTCTGCTGCTAATTATCACCCCAATTTGATTTGCACGCTCTTCAAAGGGACTCATATCTTTCCATTTAGTTATTTGTTTCAGCGCGATGAATCTTTAATTCAAACCAAACGTGGGTCAATTTCCAACTGGAAAAAAAAATGTGAGGAATGTGTTTATCCGCGGTCATATCAGTGTCTCTCCTTAGTTTTATATATGTGGTGATTCATGGCCTCAGTGGGGAGGTGAATTTGTGTCAATCTGTGAATTGGCTTTGCCTGTTTGGCAAGTTTGTAAAGGGTTTGGTCAGTTGTAGAAGGGCTTAAATAATTGTGCTTAATGAAATGGTTCTGGTGGGCTTTGAGTAATGAGGGGAAGTTTTAAAGTTATACAGATGTAACAACACCTCATTCCGAGTACATTTTTTCCCCCGATACTATTTTCCCTCACGCAGCCAACATCGGGTCAGTTTGTCCTTTGCATGCGCATTTTTTCTACTCCAGTAATTTTCTTTTTAATCTTTATAGACAGGGTATTTGCAGCCTGCAGTCTCTGAAATAATGGTTGCATGCCTTTCCTCCACCAAAAGCATCAACTACAAAATATTGGACTATAATGAGAAAATAAGGCAGTTTACGAAACATCTGATGCAGTGATTGACAATGTAGATGTAGAGCACTACCCTAGAACTGTCTCTCAGTGCTGTGTCATCTGGACATTGTCCTGGGCAACCAGCTCTAGCTGACCCTGCTTGAGCAGGGGTGTTGGACAAGATGACCTACAATAATCCCTTCCAACCTCAACCATTCAGTGATTCTGTGCCAATAATATCTAGCAAAAATTGCGAAGAAAGGATGTTCACGTGTACGGTACTAAATGTAACTTGGGTTTCACTGACTGCAGGTTTGAATTGAACTTTTGGGGGTCACACAGGTGATGGGGTGTATTGAAAAATATATTGCTTTCAGTTCTTCATGACCTAGAAAGAGAATATATCATCAGGAACATCTTGAAGTTTGTTACCAGTCAAATGCTTAGTATTTTAGAAAAAAACAAACAAACAAACAAAAAACCCCACAGGTGCCCGTATGACTATTTATCCTGATTGAGGGAGCATAATTTTAATTTTTGTGCTCTCATAGATTAAGTGCTGAGAACATGTTAGCACCGCCCTGCGCACATGACATAGAGTGCATTCATGTGCTTACACACCCTCACCACGTTCTGACCTTTTGGACCTGCAGTTATCCTTGGCTGTCAGACAGCTTTTTAATCACATGCTTGCTCTTCTTCCAAGGATGCCTGTCTCGGTGCACAGGTCGGCACAGGTACCTTGTACTGTAGCTAAGTCTATCTAAAGGCTTGTCTGTGTGCTATGTAGATGTTACACCAAGCCTGGTGAGGCCAAAGCCCCATCTGAACAGCATCTCTATTTCCTAGGTAAGAGTTTGTCCCTAGCAAAATGCTTAGCATCGATTCCCACTTCCTCAGCCTCCTCTAAGAGTCAAACCTCTCCCTCCAGTTGACTCTACTGGGAAGAGAGTGCTGATCTCCCAGATCCCTGGGTACTCCCAGTACCAGTCTTTGTGAAGTCAAAATAGCAACTGGCAGTAAACTAAGTGTCATCTTTAGCAGAACTGGCTCCTAAGTATTTCCCAAATGCCACAGCTACTCATCCTCTGTTGGGGAGTCTGCTATGTGCTACAGCTCGTAACTCTAGGCAGTCATAAAGTGTTCGCTGGATGGAGTGAATGCTATTCATTTTAACATTTTAACCTTTCCAGTTTTCATCATTAAAAATATTCAGTGTTCATCTTCATCCACAGTCTCTCTCGGTTATCTAGTCTGTCATCCACTACTGCAGTAGCTGCCAGCTTCCCCCTTGAGAACAATCTTGATCTCTTCCTCCAGCTCATGGTGAAAGCATTGCTGGCAACTGCTCTCTGAGCACAGATGGCACACTTAGAAGGTCCTTGTTCAGACATTTGAGCCTCTGCTTTTTCTGCACCTTGAAATCAGATTTTGTGATTAAAATGTATTATTTATTTACTGCCTTTGTGCTGTAATGGATCCAGCCAAAGAGCAATCTGCTGTCCAGCTGGCTGTGTGCTTAACAGCCACAGCAGGGAAAAGGGTAAATCCAATCAGTGAACTGCTGCTGCCTATAAAGGTGACAGGGAAATCGTTAGCTAGCCCTGGTAATTTGGAACAGCTATTTATAGTTGCATGTAGTTTTGGTAGAGATTCTTGCAAAAAAATTGTATTCAAGACTGCACACTCCTGTTTCCTCTTGTGTGTGTAGGATCATACAGACCTTCCAGGGTCAGAGTCCTCACAAACCAGGGGCTTGTGGTACTGGTTCGGTGCAGTTGTTAGAGCCTGCATCTTTTTTTGGGATGCCTACCTGCACTGAGCCTGATGCAGGGGTCTGGCCTCCTTGTGCTCCCCAGGTGAGTGGGCTTAGGCATAAATCACTTGTACTGCTCGATAACAAGTATTTGGGAGTGTTTTTTCTTAGTTTTTCTTTTCCCAAGAGAAGGAAGAAGGAATTGGGGGTGAGTAAACACTAGGATCTGGGTAAGAGCTAAAATATACTCTGCAGACACATTTTTTTTTTCCTGAATTTTGCCTACTTTTCAGAAAGAAATAGTGTGTATAGATTTTGTAAGCAGACAGACACAATATTACTGCAGTGTGAATTTCTCCCAGCTGTCCTAATTGAGTGTTGATTTTAAAACCCAATTTCACTGCTGCTTGCTGTGCAATTAGCACCCAGTTAATACATTTGGTTAGTTCAGCTGTATGGTACCATAATTTGTGTTGGGGTGGGTGTCAATTTGGACACTTTATTGAAAATATCTGTTTAAGGTAAGTGGGTAGTCAAAGAGCAAGCGAAATCTGAGGCTATGGAAGCAGGAATAAGCCAGGAAAAGCTGGTCATATTGTAATTCTATTAAAATTTATTTGAATAAAGTGTTAATTTCTGTTATGCCCCCCAAAAAACCATGGCAAAAAGAAGGAATTGAGAGACAGCAAATTAAAAAAATGTAAGAAATAAGTAAAAGGGAACCTGACAAAATACTGGCTGACGCAGAGAAGGTGAATTGGATAGCTCCATGTAAACCTGAAATACAGAACAGGACAGCTAATGAAACTAAGATAAGCATCAAGCGAGGTCAAAAAACTTCCATTAAGAATATAACTATTCCAGAATACAAACAGAGTAGTAATTACTACCTTGTGTAGCAGCAATGGAATTTAGCAGTACATGGTTTTGAAACCTAAAGCACAGTGAGATGAAAACATCTACACTAATTGAGGAGACTCTCTGCACTTTTTACTGAGAAAACAATTTGCAAGATTTTGAACTTTCACGGCAGTTTAAGATCTAACCACTTCTCAGCAGTGGTCTCCAAGTTGCTTCTCTGAATCTCTTGTAAATTTAATGATGATCTATACTAATAAAACAAAACCAGGGTTTTTAACATCTTACGATTGGTCAGGGGGAACAGGAAACTATTTCCAAAAATTCTGTAGCTTTCTAGCCTGGGGAAGGGATATTTCTCTAGATTTAAAAATCTCTGTATTTTATCAGTTCTTGGTGACTGCGGTTTGCACATCAGTTTTATGATTCTCCACGAGGTGGAGGAAGCAGCTTATGCTTTGGTGTGTGTTGGGGTGTGTGCTCTGGTGTGGGGAAGCAGCTGTGGACCTTCTGCTCCCCTCCTCTCCTCTCCCACCCTCCCAGCCTGCAGGACTGCACGGAGGGAGGTGGCAGGAACAGATTCTGCAGGTTTCTTGCTGGTTTACTCCTTTTTAAAAACAATAATGGGGATTTCAATGTTATGATTCGTCAGGAAGTCTTTAAGGGATTCATGAAGGAAGCTGGCGTGATCACGTCTGCGTTTCCATCGGAGAAGCTTAGTCCCAGAGCTGTGCGATGCCTGTCCTGTGGGCATACAGCAAGGTAGCAGCTGGGCTGGCAGATCAACCTGGTTCTCTGAGATTGTGTGCTGCAGTGTATTCACTCCTAGAGGTCAATTTCACTATAAAGTTGGTGATCCTTATGGGTAAAGTACAAGTAGGAAAAAATAACAGCTAATATCTGTAATTAAAATAGTGTAACTTATACTAGGTTTCTGCTAAAGACTCTCATTTTGTGAACAGCATTTCAGGTTTTCTGTTGACTGTGATGGGATTTGGAAGGACTTAACTTGCACAGTTAGCCCCAAGCTTGTGTGTCTGAGTCCTGTGTTTTCAGTCTTTGCAGCTCCTAAAAATCAAAACCCATCTAATTTGCAATTTCCTTTGCTTGTCTTAAGCCCTGTCATCTTGATTGATTTTTATTTTTGCCTGTGATGAAATAGATCAGCTCAAAATAGATAATATTGCTTAGTTTTGAAATTAAATTAATTTCTGTTGAAAAGAAGACTTCTGTTAATGCTTATGTATGCATGACACAGCACTCCTTTTGTTTTATCTGGTCATCTTATGGCAGATGATGTGTGTTATTTTTTAAGGCATTAAAGTGTGTTCACAGTGATTCCAAGGTTGTTTCCGAGTTGCACAGTGCCCATTTGTTTGTATCAAGATAAAAATCCGTTGAGATGGGATGTTATTAGGGTGTTTTACAATACATGAACACTAAAGACTGAAGTAGTAAATTGCTTGGAAAGAAGGCTGGAAAGAGATCTTGAGGAGCCATTTCATCCTTGATACGTCATCTTCTATGCCTGTATCGTTCTTGGCAGAAATTTGTCTAAGGTTGCAGTTATGAGCTTACAGAAAAGGTCGTTTTGCTTCTCTTTAGCCCAAACATCTCCTGTGAGCTGCTTGTTTCTGTATTCCCACAAGCATCGTGTTGCCATAAATGAAGCATCTGTGAGCTACAGTGGGAGGTGAGGAAGGTGCAGACTTGATAAACGGTATGACCATCAGGGAAAACATCCATGAACCTGTTCTTAAATGTACAAAGGAGTGTATTCTACAATGTCCCAAAGCTGTTATTTTCTGGGGGCAAGGGCAGATGGTTGGTTGGTTTGGTTTAGTTGATACCTTTTTTTTTTTTTTTTTTTTTAACTGGTATTATTTGTGCCAGATCCTTAAAGGAAATAAACAACAGTATGTATTTTTGCCAAAATACATGAGGGATACTTCCAACATAACTTTGCCAGTTGGGGCCATTATTTCTTCTTGCTTCTGACTGATATACCTATGAGAGTAACTCATCTAGCTCATAGCCAGGACTTGGAAATTTCTAACAGCTTAGCTATGTGATCTGTACTTCAGCTGAGGTTTGGTCTCTGTTCCTTTATGTGTGTTGGCTTGTGACAAACTACATAATGTTAACATAAACTTCACTGAAAGAGGTTTACAGGAGTCGAGCTTTGCTAGCTTCTGTGACAGCTAAAGAGTATGTTTTGTTACTGAAGACTCAGCTGATTAGTAGCCATCTGTTAGTGTGGAAAATCAGTCAGATGACCAAGCCCCAGTTCCTCTCTAGAGGCTTAAAATTCAGGTGACCATAGTTACGATTAATAGAATCTTTGCTTTAGCAGAAATCATTCTGCTTGAGCAATACAGAAATTTTATAGTAATATGCTTTCTCTGGGTGGAGGGGTGAATATATGGGAACACCTTCCAAATTACTTGAAGAAAAATGCGTTTATCCTGAAGAATATAACCTTGGCCAGAGATACCTGATCTATGGAGCTGTGCTAAATTATGTGAGCTATCTGTCCCAGAAAAGGCAGAACTTATCTCTGGAGACCTGAAAGAATATGTTGGCATTGCTATTTTAATATCAATGCAGGACTCAAGTTGGGCAATACCTACATGGGACATAGGCCACATTGAGCAAGATGGGACAGCAGTTGCCTTAAGGCTTCACTCCGTTTTCCATCTGGGTGAGAAGGGGAGAGACTGCCTCAAATCCTCCAGCAACAGCAAGTTCAGAGCAAAAAACAATGGGGAGCTGCAGAGAAAGTTCAGATGGCATCTCTACAGGGTCGGGCTGGAGCAAGGACCAGCCTGTTGTTCTGGTCCTTGCTCTCCTCGGTGGGACATGGCTCCTTGCTGATCCGTGCCCAGGGCTGGGAACACCAGCAACGCCTCTTGGTAGGTGCCCTCGTCAACCTGGGATGCTGCTCTCACTTCCCTGCAAAGGTTTCACCTTGTCTGCCACACTAACGACTGTGCCTCCATCCCTGTTGTCATGGGCGGTTGATGTAAAATGAGGCAATAACAAGCTATAGGAATCAGATTTTCCTGGCATAGTTCAGAACTCCAGCAGATAAAAGCGAGTGTGAAATGAACGCTCTTTCCTTCTTTTGGAGTGATGGTCTTGGTAGTGCAAACTGGGACGGGTCTCCTGATACTGGAAGATCTGTGTCCTAAAGCTTGCAGCAACATTTTTTCCCTGTGTAATTAATTATCCTGATTGCTAGTTCACCTCGTGACAAAGATGCTATCAGTTCTAATCTTTGAAAAATCTTTATCAGGACTTCTTTTATTTGCTGGTAGCTCAGGCTGACTGAAAAAGAATAATCTATAAAACATGTGGTGAAGTGAAAAATATACCAAAATTTCACTTCAATGCTTTGGCCAAATCTATCTTATGGGAGTTGCTACTCTAGCCTGCTCTGTGCTGGAAAGCCATTTTTCTCATCTTCACTTGTGCTGCAAAATTGTGCTTCCTCTTACGCTGAGGCCAAACACATCCTGAGAAAAATTGCTTGGTTTGCCAAACATGCAGCTGATGACACGTGTATTTATGCTCCCTGGCAAACTAAGTTAAACAAACAGGGACTAAGTTGGGCAGACGTTATAGGAGGTAATACTTCATTATAACTCCACTATGAGCAGCTTATTCTCCTTTCCAATTATGGCATCCCTATGCATCACTTTCCCAAGAGAGGAGGATTCTAGGCGAAAAAAAATACGGCACATAAAGTCTTGAAAGCACAGTAACTGTACAGTAGAGGACAGTAGCTGGAATGAAGGGTCTGAGCACATGTACATCCGTCTCATTTTGTTAAAAGCATGGTTGTTTCTACCTCAGATATTAAACTGTTAAATTAATTCCTGAAAACTCAGTCACTCAGTTCACACTGTGCTTGAATTCAAGCTGTGTTTCAGTAACGTCAGGTTCTGTGCAAATAAACAGTAGGTTTCAATTGTCTGCTGCTAATTATCACCCCAATTTGATTTGCACGCTCTTCAAAGGGACTCATATCTTTCCATTTAGTTATTTGTTTCAGCGCGATGAATCTTTAATTCAAACCAAACGTGGGTCAATTTCCAACTGGAAAAAAAAATGTGAGGAATGTGTTTATCCGCGGTCATATCAGTGTCTCTCCTTAGTTTTATATATGTGGTGATTCATGGCCTCAGTGGGGAGGTGAATTTGTGTCAATCTGTGAATTGGCTTTGCCTGTTTGGCAAGTTTGTAAAGGGTTTGGTCAGTTGTAGAAGGGCTTAAATAATTGTGCTTAATGAAATGGTTCTGGTGGGCTTTAGAATAAGAAGTGCAAGTCCTGAAGTTACACAGGCACAGAAAAATCTCTTTAGACTTCAACTCCCATCCTACCTATAAAAAGATATCTGTGTGAATATGAAATGGAGAGATTGGATAACATGATGTAGGCTCTTTTCTACTGCATTGAATCTGGACTTAAAAATGTGTATATTATATTTTACACAGGCTCCTTGCTTGTCACCATGACCCTCTGCCATGTGCACAGCCATAAAATTTCAGTCACAGAACTGAAGGAATTCTGGACATTTTTCTTTTTAAAATAAACAGAAAGCACCAAATGCAAGCAAGAGGGCTATAGCAACAATAAAATTTCATTGTAATAAATACCACATGCGATCACGATTTACGAAGCAGACAATAAAGGCTAATTTAAAAAGAGAAATCCTTCTATTCTCTTTCATGTGGCTAAAGACAGCATCATTTCTGGCTGTCTTTACTGGAGATTTATTCGAAGATTTAACACCCCCTTCTGTTTTTCTTCTCCTGGAAGCTCAGAGGAGGATACTTTATTAACTGACTGTTCTTTAGATTCACATCTGACCTCTATTTTCTTTTAATGCAAAGGTAGTTGTTAGAGTTTTGGATTTTTTTTCTTTAAAGAACAATTTCAAGATATTTCTGTAGTATGGTGGAGGATTTCCTGCAGTTATTATTTTTTCTAGTGACTAGAGTAAATTGACCTTATTTTAGGTAAGTCCATGAATACTGAAAGACCCCTCCTCAAATTCTGTGTGTTGTCTTTTGATACTTTTAAGACAGTTAATTTAATGTCTCAGCAAAAGAAGAACCTATTTTATTTTGGAGTCCAAACACCTAAGTCTGAACTGGTGAGCTAATGTAAAAATGTTTGCTGCTCTCAGTGGAGGAAAGATTTCAACTTTATGGCAAGTATTTCCTACATCTGACTGTTTTGGGCTTTTGTCAGTCACAATTAAAATCAGGATCCTTCTGAAGTGGAATTGTAATTTCAAAATTAATATAATGCATTTTTACTGTGGCTGTATCTATAAAGTGCATCTCAACAGGATTTGATACAGGGAATTCTTCTTTGCCAAATGAAAACTTTTCTCTTTGTCTGGATCAGTGTTTCTGGATTCCAGTGCTATGTGACTGGTTAATCTCCATAATATTTTTACAGTTTATTTTCAGTCTTGCCAAATACAATCCAAATAGTTGTGTGTTTTCTTCCTACAGTGGAGGTGGAGTATGGGCTGGGAGAATTGGTACAGCATACAAGACACATTAGGATGTATAGGGTAGAAGTTTTATGTTTGTTGAAAAAGACAGGGGATCTTACTTGACAAAAACAAAAGTAGTAATAGACTTAGGAACAAGTACTTGCCTGTTATGTTAGCAGTGGGATAGATCTTAAGGTAGGGACATTCAGATTTGTAGATATATTTCATGGTTTGGTTGTAATGTATGTGGGCAGCTCTTCTTTCCTAACAGCTGTGGCTGTTCTGTTCAGGTGGTGAAGAGAAACATGAGAAAGACTTTGCCTTTTTCTATTTTCAGGGCCTTTAGATAATATCTGAAATTATTTGTCTCTATTAGAGTGAAGTCCTAAAGGAATGGTCACCTCTGTGCAAAGATTTTGAGAGTGGTGATGATAGGTTCTGTTAGGTTCTTCAGTGATTTCTCCATAATCTTCATAGTGGTTAGAGCTCACTTGAGTAAAACCTGAGCATTCACCTTTTTAAGGAACTTCTGTCTGCAGGTTAGCTGCCTGGAGCAATGTTTATACCATATGAAGCATGATACCATTGCTAAAATATCTTGGAATCATGCTGTTTTGTAGGAGGGTCTCTGTTCCCATTCTTCTTCCACCAAAGACTCCGAGTTGAGAATCTGGGAACTTGTGAATGTGATGGATACTGTTTGAAATCACCAGTTCTGAATGAGCACATGAGCTTTCACTGGAGCCATTGCATAGCAATAACTGTATCCTCCAGGATTTGCATTGCGCACACTTGTTTCACAGTTCTCTGTATTCTGTAATTTCTCCTTTAATTGAAAATTCAGAGAAAACAAGAACTTTGAAGATGGGCTCCAACTCGTATACCTTCCCAGGTAAGGGAAAAGACAGGGGACCAACCTCTTAATCACACAATTTTCTGACATTCAGACCATCTCCTTTTTGTGTATCCATCTCTTAAGTGCAGCCATTTCTGTGGGAACGATTTCAAACTCTGGTCCTTCATTTTTTTCCTTCTAAGAAGAGGAGAGTGACCTGAAGTTCTCTTCTAGCTAAGTAGTATAACGTAAATGGATTTTAAAGTAAAGATACATTTTTGAAGATATGTTTACTTTAAGATTCTTTTGCTTCAGAAACAAGTCTTTTTTTTTTTTTTTCTTCCCCCCCCCCCAAGATACCAGATTGCTTGAATTTTCCTTAGTGCTTGTTCGTAATGTCGTGGAGGAGGAAGCTTTCCCACTCTCTAATCTTTCACTCACTCTTTCTGTCAGTCTGTCTCCCTAGATAGCTTCTGTGACCCCTTTCTCCTAGAAAGCTTTTTAACTGAAGTGGTCTTTTGATGTTTAGTTTTTTAGCCAGCTTTGTTACTTTGACCAGGAGCCTTATATTGTTGACTCATCGCTTATGAAGAAGACACTTAACTGCAAGCACCCTTATGCATTCCTGGTAATTCAACACAGCCTCCTATTTACATAGATCAGTTCAATCATAGAGGAAATTCTTATAATTTTCCAGACTTGACAAGAAACTAAAATAACACTTTACTTCCCGTATTTAGTAAGTTTAGTTCATTGACTAGTTCAGTCTAGAATAATTTTCATCCCTACTGCATATTATTGCTTATAAATTGGTAACACAGTCTATGTGCGGCAGAGCTTGTGTCTCCAACTTTGTACCTGGACTATCTGAGACTTAAATTGCCTTTACTTACATAGGAATCTACTCTACAGTATTTGTTTATTTCTGCTTTTGGTCCAGCAAGTCTGTTAGAGCAAAGTGAAGCTTTACTTTAGATTCTTCTCCAATCCTAAAGTAAATGGAATTTTTTATGTAATTACAGTCAGAAAGTAAGTATCAAAAGAAGAAATGTGGAGAAAATCAGCTCTGCTGTGTATGATTTTAAATAGGTTTTCCAAAAAATACTACTTGGTACAGCTTAGTCCAGAATTGAGAATGGGGAGAAATTAACTGACCTCCATAGACCTTCAATGGAGCATGGCAGATATCAGCTTTGTGGAGAACAGACAGATATTTTATCCACTAAATTTTCTCCAGTATATCCTAGGTAATCTTCATACCTGAGGAGTTTTGGGGCTGATGTGACCCCCCCAAGCTGCTTTCATACCTCAGTAACTTTAATAATTTCATCAGGGTGAGGTCAGGAAATACTCAAAGCACAGAGCGGGTCCATAACTGAACTTTCACGTGAGCTCCAAGATTATTGGTGTCCAGGGCATAAAAACACATTGAGAAAAGTCTTTGACAAAATATCCACGTCTTTTCCCCCTTATGTTGCTATTAAGAAAAATGGGCCTTTTCTGTCTGGTGGAGAAACCTTGTCACAGTTATCCATGCCTTTGACGCCTTGACGCTGTATTATGTGATTGCCATACACTGCGTATGGGGCTGTGTGCCGAGACCCTTTGGAAACTGGAGCTGGTGCACAATGTGGAGCTTCATACCAAGAACGCTTTAGATCAGCTCTGCTGGTTGTTAATAAGTTCCCGGGCAGAATTCAAGGTGTTAGTTTTAACCTATAAAGCCCAAATGGTTACCCAGGAGACTGCTTCCCTTCCTGCAGCACAGCACTTGTAACTGGGGTCAGCCAGAGACGCTTGACCTCGGCTTTGGAATTCACTTCCCAAATCCATTCTCCTGGGCTGAGGTCTGTCAAAAGTTAGTGTGTGCTGTAAGCTCAGCTTGGCTGCCTGGTGACCTGGTAGGGGATGGTGTGAGGTACTGGGGCTTTCCTTTATCTTGGTGGTGGTGTGTAATTTTACCTGCTGGTGAGCATTTTTTTTCCTTTCTCTTTATGCTAGAAAGCACAGTATATTGTTTTTGAAATGATACCATAGCTACCATTTATACCTGGAATCATGTGGCTGGAACTAAGGCATTGTCAACTATATTTTGATTAATTACATTTCTGATTCCCCTGAAATCAGTGGGAGTATTCAACTAATTCCCTGGTACTAGGATTTATTCCCCTGAGCAAAACTTTTGAGATCAGATAAGAATCTGTAAAGAAGTTCTATGTAAAGACGGGTGAGATCAGGAAACCCTCATAACAGGACTTCTCTTTAAGATGGAGATCAGTGATGTGCCATTACACAGCAGAAATGTTAGCTGAAGAAAACAAAGCAAAGACAAGCAATAGCATAAGGAGAGGCAAAATCTATGTTGATATATTCTCGGCTCATTAAATGAGGTACAAAAGAGGGGAAGTTAAAGGATGAGATATGCTTGACCTTGAGTTCTGATGGAGAGAGATAGAATGTGCAGTTACAGTTCTGCAGTGCAGAACACACAACTTACAAGCTAGGCTGACTCTTGTTCAGTGCAGATCATATGAGTTGCCATGGTGTGGTCTCACAGGGTGCATCAAGGAAATTAAAGCTGGAAAAGTAAACTGGGGGTATTTGGACATCTAAGTAATTTTGTATGGCTGTGCTGTGTCCTTTAAGAAAGTGCCTATAAAAATATTTTGGGGTTTGTAAGAGTGTAGTCCATGAACAGGAAGAAATGATGACAGATGGATTTGTTGTGTTTAGCAATAGAGATGATAATACAAATAGTAATACATAGCTGTTTCAAATAGGAAGTCTAGGAGAAGTCCAATGACTTGATGAAAGAAAAATCTGTTGTTTCTCTGTTTGTTTCACCTGGAACTGTCAGGAGAGGGAGGATAAGGTGTTAGAAAGCTGAGAGTATATATAAATCCCAAGGCTGGAGTGATTTATTCATCAGTGGCTCATCCCTAATAGTGTTTGACTATAGACCAAAGTTCCTATCTGATAAGACAAGATGTAAAATTGAGTAATCCATCCACCAAACAACACAAGTCAGATTTTTCTGGTTTTAAGTGTATAAATACTTTGTCCCTGCATTTTTATTCCCATTTGTTTAGACAGATCACGAATTTAGGTGTTGCGCTATGTGGTCATCCATAGAAGAGAGGCACTGAACCCCCAGTGAACTCCACGGGCCTCCCACCCACAGACCCTTGAAAGCACCAGGTCCCAGTACAGCACATTCCTTCATAGAGAAAATACGTCAGATGCTCAGCCAGCCCAAACTTAATCTTTTTCTGCTTTCAGCCTCCTAACTGTGGGGATATAGCTGTTTAGGCAACCTGGAAAACTGCCTCTCCTTCTTAAAGCCCTTACATAGTCACACAGTCAACAAACCCCACACATCTGTCATGACTAAAGGCTTTTCTTCAGCGGTAGAACCATCCCTACATACTCATGATTTTTCTAAACTGTGCGTTTGTTGTCAGTAAAGAACTTCTTTTCCCCAGGAAAATGCATGTCCCAGCTCTAATAAGTTTATTTGTAAGTCTGATTGACATATGATGGGACAAAGTTAGACTGACAGTGAGTGTTTCATTGATGTGAAATTTTACACCGTATCTGGACATAGTATATACTTGGTTTATGATCCAGCTGGGCATGCTTGTTAGTTATTGTTGAGGTCAATCAAAGTGTAATTTTTTTTAAAGACGGTCCCAGAGCTACAAAAATTTGTTTCCAACAGCTGCTATTCATTATTCATTAAACTCTACCTTCTGTTTTTGAAATTAATAACCCTTGGCCTTCTAACAAGGCATCAGACTTTTAAGAATATAGATTTAAAAATCAAAGATGCACTAGTTTCATCCCCAGACAAGTAAGAGCACAAAGCACTTGAGCTAGTAATAGTAGTTGGCTGCAGAACTTAGTATTCCAGCTTGTAGAAAACCAGATGTGAGTTAATTAACCCGAAATTTATGGGCACTGTATGCTGGATATGAGAGAACTGACTGGTGTACGATAAACACCAAACTTACGGAAGTCAGGGGGAACACTCAAAACTTCAGTTAAATAAAATTTCATAAAAATTAAGGCAAAGCACAATATCACAAGTCTGCAATGGGGGGAATATCAGATTAAGCAGTTTATTCAAATTGGCACTTGCACCTCCATTAAATTAGCGATTTTCCAACATCCATCCTTCCATTGTTTGTTGGAAGTGTAGCACAGGCTAGTCACTTTCACTGAAAAAAAAAAGTTCTAAATTAAATATCAGAAAAACTATTTGAATTAATTGACAATTATAACAGTGTAAGGAAAAAAAAAGTAGTTATCAATGTTTGCAAGATAAACACTGCAGTTACATCAAAAAACATTGTTTCAGCTTCCTTATCACTGCATATTTAAGTGAGGAAAGGTGCACAAAGTACCCCAACCATTAAGAATTTATAAAGTATTATGGTGTCACAGTTTGTATACTGGAAATAACACCATTTTAAAATACTCTCCTTACACTGGTAAAACTGAATTTGAATGTCTCTCTCTCCTGTTGAAGGAGTACTGGCACATCTCAGGACAGACAACTCAAGCCACTTCATCCTCAGAATCTGATTCATTAGCCGACTCTAGAAGAGGGGTCTTTGTGGTTGTACTAAGGACAAGATTCACTGATAAAGTGACAGGCTCAGGACAGTGGTGGAAGGAGGCATCTGATATTTCTGTCCCATTAAATGCCATTCCTGTGTCCCTATGAGTGTTGCTCCACTGAGATGGCAGACGGGAAAGATCTCAGGACAGCTTTGGAGCATGGCTGGGGACAGGGGCTGCTTCACTGCCAAGTGCTAGCTCTGCAGTCCTGTCAAGCTCCCGTGTGGCTTTGTTTGTCGCTGCTGAACACCTACAGAGGGACCTGGAATTCCTACATGTAGTCCCACTGAGCTTATTTGACAAGCAGTGTTGTTTTGGGAGTGTTTTCTGTAGCTGGGTGAGGGATGTGGTTTTTTGATTCTGTGAATCACAGAAATCAAATAGCGATATCTGTAAGTGATTTGTTTGAATGATCTCTGTGATTTTTGAATTGCAATGTTAGTTGTCTTGTCCACTGCAAATTTCTAAACTCTGCAACAGTTAGTGGCTTCTGCTTCAATTGGTAGCAGAACAAAGCAGTCAAATGTATAGCTATCAGTGATATTATGGGATTTAAATAAAAGTTATGTAATTAGCCACATGGGAACTTTGTGACAGGCCTATACCCACATATCTATATATTTGCAAAGAAAAAAAAAGTTTTTTAAATACTTACCTTTTTTCAGTGGAAATATTTCAACCTCTCTGCAGTTTGAGTTCCAGCATGAGATCCAGTGCTCTAAAAACAATCTATGAGGGGAAGACATGTTTGAATTCTACGCTACCAAACCTCCACTGGAACAGACAAAAATCTTCTGGAGTTCACAACTAGACAACACCATCTTTGCTAAGATTTCTGCTGTTGTGAGATGCTCAACTGCTTGAAGAATGGTGCCCTTTCACTGCAACATCCTACCTAGACATTGGTGATGGGTGACTGTGGTGGTTTGACCCACAGTGGGACTATGCGGTCCTGCATTCCCTCCCCCCACCTGGTGAGATGGGATGGGAGTCACAACAAAGGGGACACAGATTAGGATGAAGGGCAGGGATGGCTCCCTCACCAGTTATGGTCACAGGCAAAACAAGACTCAACTTGGGGAAAAAAAAATCTATTTAATTCGTTGCCATTTCCTCCAAGTAGTGCAATGAGACATAACAACCACATCTTGCAACACCTTCCCTCACCCCTCCCTTCTTCCCGGGCTCAAATCACTTTGTTCCCAGTTTCTCTGCCTTCCACCCCAGCAGCACAGGGGACAGGGAATGGGGGTTCAGTCAGTTCACCTCTGCTGCTCTTCCCAACATGAAAGTTCAGGAACAAGATGTTCCAAAGTGAGCTTCCCATGGAGTCACAGACCAATTTGGGCTCAGCTCCCGGCTCCAGCATGGGGACATCTATGGGCTGCAGACTCACCTCCCACTCTGGGGGTCCATCCCACTCTGGCAGTGAGTGACTCTCAGTGTCCCAATTCCAGTCACACTTGCCTCAGCTTCTCTGCTCCAGCGTGGAGTCCTCCATGGTCTACACGTGGGTCTCTGCTCTTGAACTTAACTTCCATGGGCTGCAGAACCTCCTTTATTTTCTACTCCATGCAGTTGAACTGGGTGTCTGAGGTTCTCTGTCTTTCCCCCCTCTTCCTCTTTCCTTCTGACGACGTAGCTCTCTCTCTGTCTGTCCTTTGTTTAGGCCGATGGTCATCTCTTGTTCAGGTCAATGGTCTTTCCTCCAGGTACCACACCTTCTTCCTTTCAGGACAGTCCTTCCCCTCACCAATATGGATTTGCAGAGGCATTTCTTCTTGAGTTTTATGTCGAAGTCTGCAGCAAACTTATTTCAGTTGACTTCAGAGGACACTGCGTTCAGGCAAGACCAGGTGCGTTTTCCCCGTTTCATCACTTTGTCATCACAAAGGGCTAATACACTGTGGCTGAAATATGTACAGGATATTGTTCTGTGGCTTGGTGTCTCAGTGCAGGCCATCTATGGGAAATATGATTACACTGACTGTGATGCATGATCATAAGACCAGTAACTATGGTAGTATATCGTAAAGTTAATTAAAATTGGTCTAAGCGTGTAAACGCAGTCATCTCTCTACTCTCTGAATCAATCTCTCATATCCTTTTCTTTCCTGTGTAAATTCCACTACTTATTCACGTGGAGTACTTTAAACCATTACTAAATATTACATTTATGACACATTTATAAGCAAACATTGGGATTTCCATAGCACATGAGCATGTTTCCTCAGCTCTGCTGGCCTTGTTGGGCAGCTTATCTACTGTTCTCCTTAAGTCTGACCTTTCATGTTTAGTTACTTTAAAGACACTAGAAAACCAGGTATCTACTCAATTTCACTGTAGCTTGGGGGTAAGGTTAAAATATCATGTAGCTACCACATGTTTGATGTTATACAGCCAAAACTGATAAGCAAATATTTTCTTTTTAAATACACAGTACATTTTGCAAGAGTACATAACAAGTATTCTCATTCCTATTCTTTGTCCTGGAGAAGGCCTAGTGTTGTTAAATATAAAAAGTTGCCACTGCTGTTTATCTTACTAAATCTGTTCACATCAATTGGTTCTGCCTACCCCTATTTCAAAGCAAAATGATGAGGAAGGGTCACGTAGATTGCCCTTCTCTTCAGTTCTTGGCCTAAGGGTGTCCTGTTTGTAATTAAGAAACAATTTCTTTTGTGATGGTAGTCAAGAAATTTTTATTTCTTTTCTGTCTTCACGTAATATTTGGAAAGGTATGTGGAAGCCAAAGAACAGTTAATGCAGTTGGAAAATTTGTTGCTACAGCGGTAATTTGTTTTCTTTTTTTGAGAAAATCTGAAACAGCCTCTGTTTTGTGTATTCAAATTCAAATCCTTACAGTATCAGCAAGTAAATTTGGAGGTAAAGGGCTGAATGCGAAGGTTTTGATTGCAAGGCCATCTGGCATTATTATGAAAAAGGTTCTTGAATGTTTAAAAGAAACCTAAGCCACATTGCTCAGAGGTGCTGACTCCAGTGAAATTGAACCATCTTGGTGGAGGTTTGTTGTCTGACTGTTGGAGAAACTGTGGGAAAGTCAGCTGCTTCTATACTGGTGAAGTGACTGTGTCTGAGAATCATGATTCTAAGGGAAAAAATGTGAAATGGAATGTCCGGCATGTTGAAGCAAAATATTTTAAAATTGTAACTTTTGTTTTTTTAACTTCTTGCAAGATTCATGCAAGATGTACCTTTTTAGAAGACTAGGAAGAGATAATGAATATATTTTTGCTCCAGTCTGGTCCCAGAGAGGTAGACACTGAAGAAAGATAAAATCTATTTGCCATCACAAGGTGATCTGAAAGCATTTGGGCAATACAGAGAAATAACTTCTAGAGAATATGAAGACTGGTATTGCTTGGGTCCATCTCCTGAAGTCAGAGGTCTGAGTTTTTAGATTTCTGTGAAACTCAATTTGTTTGCCTGCTTTTCTTAAAGTCCGTGTGCTGTGTTTGCTTACAGGCTTCACTGCTTGGATGGAACAGAAGGGATTAGCAATGGGATGGAAGGGCTTTTCTATCTGGGTCAGATTGGATTTAGCACTGACTGAAAATGACACCAGTTGTTTAGTATTCTGGATCAAATGTACAGTGGCCAGATTCATAGCAGTCTGGGTCATCTGAGGTCATAGTGCAGCTAAAGTTGAGAAAACATAGCCAAAGCTGAAGCAGCATTTTCAGACTGCTAAGCAGGGAAGAACAGCACTGGCTATTCCCACACAAGGTTTCATTTGTTTGTATTCCCTCTTCCTTTTTGAGGCTGAACACTTTATTCCTCGATGCCACACGTAATGCATTTATGAGCTAGGAAAGCATGCATGAGGCCAGGCTTAAATCTGATGAATTGTTTTTAGTTTAAATTCTGGAGTCTGAATTGCTTTGTCACTATGAATCAAGAATCTGTTTCTGAGGCTGTGAACCATTTCAAAAGGTCATTCTTTAGGATTTTTTGGGGGAACTTATTTTTTATATTTTAACTTTGTATAATATTTTTTTCAAAATAAAATAATTAGGAATGAAAAGTCTAAATATCCCATTAAAAAATGTGGATATGGAGAGCCTTGGTCACATCAAATTACTTAACCTTTAACACAGTGGATTCATTTCCAAAGACAATTCTAATTTTGGTGAAGCAGGTGGCAAGCACGTTCCCTGGACTTCCCACCATATGATACTGGAGCTCCTGCCACAGACACGGTCTCTCATCCACCCGATGGCCTGTGATGGGAGCATAGAACCAGTCAGGAAAAGAAATGGAAGATGAAGCCACTGACATGTTAATCTTCCTTGTGAGTGTTTCTGCCCTGTTTCTGCTTTGCTCAGCAGAGAAGGGAGTTGGAAAGAAAAAGGAACTGGTTTCTGCTTTGGCACCAAGGAGCTGCCTGCATGGCAGTAGCTTGTGAAAGGCAAATGCTGGTTGCCCTGGTTGCCTTGTTGCCAAGCTGGGTTACTTGTATCGTGTTTGGGAGAAGGTTCAAGCTGTAATGCACTGGGTGAGAGCAAACAGACAAAAATCAAAGGAATGGGGATTTAAAGTGTGTTTCCTGACTTGTATGTACCAAGCCGGGTGTATCCACCATACTTGTTGCTGTAGTATCTGAGAAATACAGTTCATTTCTTGTTTGAAATAGTGGAGCCCTGGCTCAAGGGGCAAAGTAGTTCAGCCATGCAAAAATTAGATTCCTAAGATTTATAATTTGGCAAAGTATAGGATCTTCTCTGTAAGTGAGTTCTTCTTAATGTCATGGGACAATGAGCTTCTGTGACTTTGCAACTGCAGACACTGTGTTGGTAGAATATTTCCTGTTTCAGGCAGATGAGATGTCGTAAATCTTCATTCTCTCTGTGATAAATTGTGTGTTAATGAAGATAGAACTTGCTTTGATATGAAAGCAGGTTAAAAGAGGAATTCTTCTGATGAGACAATCCCAGAGGTAACGAAAATAGCAAATTAGGATACAGGGGAAATGATGGATCCTGAAGAAGAATTTTTATGTGGACAATGACAAATTCTGTACAGCTATACTTGAATATTTTTAACATTTAAGTTGCGATCTAAGGGGTGCATTTACAAGCTCCTGATACAGATACTGAAAAATTTGGTGCTGAATTTGGGCAAAAGATGGATTTGACTATAAGCACACCTCCTTCATTCCCATGAAACACAGCCTGACTCTGTATCTATGGTCCATCCTGCCGTATTCCACAAAAAGGGTCTGCAAATAAATAACTAAAAGGTAGAAGGGTTGATTCACCCCGAGTGCTGTCTGCAGGGTTCCCTTTGCTCTCACCAGTCTCAGGTGCAGCATGTCAAGAAATGAGCCCTCATGTTAGTTGATTGGTATGTCCTGGTTTGACTCACTGCTTCGTTATTCCAGTTTTATATTGATGGAACCATGGGAGTGACCTTCAAACTTATCTCTGTGTCTCATCAAGGCATTTAAGCATCCAGTATTCTTATTAACTGAGTACCTTTCAGTCCTGTGCATCAGGCTGGCAACTCTGACAAGGATAGAGTATGCATTGCTATTGTATATCCACTACATCTTAATGACTCTAAACTGGAAGAGGGAAGGTTTAGATTAGATATTAGGAAGAAATTTTTTCCTGTGAGGGTGGTCAGACACTGGCACAGGTTGCCCAAGGAAGTTGTGGATGGCCTTTCCCTGGAAGTGTTTAAGGCCAGGTTGGATGAGGCTTTGAGCAACCTGGTGTAGTGGAAGGTGTCCCTGCTGATGGCAGGGGGGTTGGAACTAGATGATCTTTAAGGTCCCTTCCAACCCAAACCATTCTATGATTCTATGATCTTCAGGACCAAATCATTCAGAACTTGGTGCTATACAGAAGATCTCATGATAACTGCAGATGGGTCACATATGGCCTGGCATAAAGCACACTGAAATAACTAGGGACTTTACTACAGACTGAAAGGTCACCTTCAATAACAATTATTCCCTTTTTACAGCTCACCTTCAGTCACACTCAGGCTGCACATTTTTGTGTTGCTTTCATTTCTCCCACTGATATTGGATGTTTTAAGGAGGTAAACCCTGGCCTCATCTATCATTCTGTCAAATGCTGAACATCAGACCTGTACTTGAATTATCAGTTGCATGTGGATTATGTTACCTGTCTCTGTTCTGATCTGTTTCTGTTTTCCATATGATACAGCTGGTGTAGGGTTTTTTATCATATAAAAGCTATAACCTGGAAGAACCAACATTAATTTCCTCTGGAGCCTTATGAAAAGTATCAAGGGTGCGCCTGACTTGTGGTGACAGAGCTTTTCAGCATATTCTGAGAAAGAACTGCTTCTGGGCACACATGGCAGCCAGATATAACTTACATGCACAGCGACGTACATATAGTACTAGTTCATTAACTTTCCCTTCATGAATCTGCTAACCAGATACTTTACTAGCACTTTTAATGTACCATCACATGTCTGGGGTCAGATACTAGTAATACCCAGCTGCAGATCAGTCTGAGTTTCTGTAAGACCTCAAACAATAGTGGTTAGGTGAAAGCTTAATACCTTTAGAGTCTTATAAACCCTCTGTCTCGTATATTATATCAGGCATTTGTGAAAGGGAAGACAGAATAAATTAGTCAATGTAAAATGTATCCGGAAGCCTAAGGTAATCCTATAATTCCAAGAATTATCCCTAATAACGTGACCCTAGAAACAGTGATGAAATGGAGCAACAAGGTCATTGCATACCAGGGTTCCGATAAGATCTTCCATGGATTCTTTCCTGCAGGCTCTAACCAAAGAAGTTCAAAGTCATTGGAAAAAATTATTGAAAGCAGTCTTTAGTCTGAAGGGATTAGGAGCCTACAGATTAATATGATGTTCTTCAATCTTCCTGAAAAAAAAGCCTTATTGAGACAGCCTCAAATCACTGCAAAGGAGTCATTATAGTTCAGGAACCTGGAGTCTGTTTTATCAGTTCCCAGATGTAATGCAGTGGCTATTGGGTATGATTAAGAAATGGTGCAAGGGGAATTTAAATGGACCCTGCATGGGCAGCTGATTCAAAGAGCTTCTGGAAGGGACAGGCGTCTGGGCTAGGTTTCTGGGAAAAGGAAAGCAGCTTTTTGAAGTTACTTTTATCTTCCTCCCAGAGCTGCAGCAAAGGTAGTGAAGATGTGAGGTGGCTCTCTGAGATGGGATCACAGCCATGCCATGGTCCTCAGCTAGAACACTTGCACCCTGGCCTGATGAGCCACCCGCTCCTGACTCCTGTGTCCTCTGGGCTGTGTGGTGTCAGCTCTGCAGTGGAAGCCTCTTCATGACAAGTGTTTTTTTTTTTTTCTTTTTGTGTAGGACAGATACTGTCAGCAAGAACTGACAGATGGTCACTCCCTGCTCATTCTTCCCATTGGATCCTGGGCGAAAGCGTACACGAGAATTTCTTGTTCCCACTGGAGTAGACTATGAACACGGGAGGGCTTTCTATGATTTTTTTCTAGAAAGGAACTGTGGTTGGGACATATGGTCTTTTAATTTGGAAAAATCTTATATTTTCCAGGGTGCTTGCCATAAGTCAGGGAGAGTTTGGACTCATGGCAAAGATGGATGGGTGGAAAAGCTGGTTTTTGTTTTTATTTGTTGTTGTTTGTTTTTTTTTTTAATTTTATTTCTCTAGTTTGGGCTCTGACACACAATGTTTCACTACGTTGTTTGAGATTTTGCCACTAAAACCTTAGGAAGAAAGGAACCTTCTTCCTCATTGCAAGGCTGGTATTGTTAGGGATACCCTGCTGGGCTTCTGAAGAGAAGTGATGACAGACACCCTGTGACAGACGTAAAAACCAGCTCTGGAATCTGAACAGCAAATCAAGCATGTGAGCAAAAGCTACACTAACTTGTGTGTGTCTTCATCGTTGCCTGCCAGTTTCAAAACAGGCTATGTAAGTATAGCACTTTAAATGTTTATTGGGAGAATTGGCTGCTTGAATAACTGAAGAGAAATGTGAAAAATAACTTACAACTCTGAAATGTGTAATAGTGCAGTTTCTAGAGAAACAATGCAATGTAGGGATATGGAGATCTGAGCTGTAAAAGCCTGTAAGTCAGATAAACCACCAGGGATTCACTTTTACTATAGTGAGAAGACTCCCAGTCGTCAGTTCAGACGTGAGACATCTATGCTCAATGAGAAAGAGCTGAGCCCCTTAGACAATTACAGTTAGGTCGTTAAAGTTAAATGCCTGACTGTATCATTAACTTTATATTGTAATAATACAAGGGTAGTGAGAACCTCCAGTAAGAGAGTCAGATGATGTGCTATTCCCAGCCTGTGATTCCTATGGATTATGGGCATAGTTGCAGCCAACACACAGCACAGTTCCCACGTGAACAGATCTGTTTTCAAAATCACTGCTGTGAAATGAACGGAAGAGTCTCAGGCAAGTGAGCTCTAGTCCACTTTGGTTTGACAGCAGAGAGTGATTCCTGCATGTAAACATTTGCAGTGCTGCAGGGCCCAAGGGGATATTGTTCTCTGACCTAACCTCACCTGGGAGCAAAAGGGTGAAGATGGATGAGTAGCTGT
>NW_010332419.1:49571-56616 GCF_000700745.2 Antrostomus carolinensis | reverse complement strand
TCTGATGTGGTTAACCCAGAATTGGTTAGTCAAACTCTGTCTGGGGAATAGAGGGATAGCCTTGAGGCAGGGAGGGTGGCAGCAGCTTTCACTCTCCATAGCAAAGGGAGCTGTGCCTGCTAGATGTACCGATACTGAAGAGGGAGGAACCTTAGACTAGTATACATCTTCAGATCAGACGGCAAAATTGGTCACTTAGCACATCTGAACATGCTTGTCAGAATCTTATTTTTCTGTTTTCCTGTTTCTAGCTTGATAACCAAATATACTTGCATACTTACAAGTTCCACAGGGGTTAATTCATTTGGACTACTTTGGGGACAGAAATGTTTGGAAGCACTGGAATTCCTATTTCTCCAAGTGTGAGTGGATGTTATCTGCTCATGTCCGACTGTGTCTTTGATATCTTCAGTTGGAAGGTGATGGTGATGCCCCAAGCTGTTTCATGCCAGCCATATATCACTGTTCTGGCACCAGTCCTCCTTTGACATCTGACCTGAGTACTATCAGTTGCAGTACATTCAATTCCCTACAAAAGCCAGATTTTTGCTGTAGGGAATACCATTTCCTGTAGCTCCTGGCAGACCCAAGGGACCAGACAACTCGCTGTGCAGGGCTCTCCCCTCAAGAGTGTCTGAAATGCCTGTTTCCACTGTAGAAGAGGCCCTCTTTGCTCATATGTAGCTTGCACCTTTGAGGTCAGCTCAGCCTTGCACAGGGGATAGGATGGATAGCACTCACTGAATGAATGAATGATTATTCGCTGTCTCACTTTTTTATTCCATGTTTTTTTGCCAGCTCTTCTGGGTCATATATGTTTCCAAAGTATCCTTTATATATAAAGCTCTCTCTTTTTGTGGACTTCTACAATGCTGTTCATGAAGTTATTGGAGACTTTCGTATCAATGCATTCATTTTTACTCTGCCCCTGTGAGGTGAGGAAATGGTCCAAACCAGTGGTAGAGGGGATTAAGACTGCAAGGGGGATGTTGAGTGTCTCTAATAATTTCATCTGGTTTTGTGAGAGATTAGCATTATAGACAAATCTGGTTCAGACTCTCACCCCAAGGTGAGACTCCTGGAATTGGTGACCATCTATGGGGATCTGGGAGTACCTGAGCTGCCTAGAACTATCTGAAAGCATTGTCCATCAGCAAGAGTAAGCTTGAATTGCTGAGAGCAGCATTTGTGTGCACAGCCATGAAAATGGCTCTCCCTGTGCTCACTTTGAACCTTACAGTCTTTCTAGAAAAAAGGCACAGTAAGGAAGAACCAACAGAGGTGTAAAAACCTGCGAATGGTTCGTCTCTGTGGTGGGGGTTTTTTTTTGTTGTTGATTTTGGTTTTGTTTTTTTAATCTCCCAGCAGTATCAATGTTCAACAGGGATTTTATTTTGCCCTCCTGATGATGATAAAAGTTTGGGATTTTTTTTTCCCCCCACTATCTTCAGCTAGAACTTTATCAAACCTACTGTTCACATCCAGGTCTTTTTGTGCACCAAAACACCGAATGCTCAATTTGAAAGCCTTAATGCTCTGACTTAAAAAAAAAATTGCATACTCTTTTTAGTGTGATTCCTGGGGAGCTTTGCACAATACCCTTTCCCCTAAACATTCCTGATATAGGCTCCCATGTGATCTATCAACAGGTCTGAACTGTTAGAGCCAAGCACAGGCCTGACTCACGTGAGGCAATATACTCTCACACTAAAGGTGCCACAATCTTTCTGAAAACTTGGGAGAGACTCCCTAAGAGCACCGAATTGTGAGAAAAATCAGTACAGGAGATGCCATCCTTGCAATGACAGTGGTAGCTGAAAAGTTCATTTTGCCAATGGGTTTCCTAGTTAAATGGAAACAGAGGAAGGCTTGTGATTCCTGGCTGAGGTTTAATGGGATAAGAGAGTGGGATATTTCTTTCAATACGATCCCGGCAATAACATCTACTAAGCCCCAGTTGGCAAGACTCACAAAATAACCTCTGCCAGTTGATATCTCCTGGACCACTGGATTTTTTGCCTTACATTTTAAAATTATCTATTCACTATATATATTTTTTTTCTTTGTGAAAATTGTAGAATTCTTTTTTTTTTTTTTTCGTACTGAGTAATATAAAGACATAAGTAAAAAACTTCACTTTTTCTCCAGACCCCATTATTTAATGCAAACAGTTTTGTCCATTCAAGAGCAATACTTCCACCAAGGCCCAGTAATGGAGTTCTGACTTTGCTTTTAAGACATATTTCACCTAATGTTAGGAAGGAGCGTACTTCTCTGCTCCTCTATAGCCAGAGTTCATAAAGAAGAAAGACTGAGCTTTTCTTGCTGACAGAGTACTTTGGAAATGTAGGTTTTGAGGTTTATATTTTTAATATTACCATCCCATGAAAGTGAAAGATAATTAGTATTTTTTTTTTAAGGAGAAGAAATAGCAAGGAGAGTGTGAGAAAGAGGTCCAGATCTCAGCCTGACAGCAGCAGTCTCTGGAAAGCGGCACTGTGGTGGGCAGTTTCAGTATGGTGATTTGTTTGATCTGTTATAAAATCCTCTATACCAATGTGTAGCTACCACCCACTTATATTTACTATGCAGTTTTATTTTTGCTTGGTAATATTTTTCTTGTGTTTACTTTAAAAGGTCTACATTTTGTGGTGACAGTCTCGCATTTTCCAAATTAACTGCTAGCAGATGTTGCTGTGTGGTGTGAAGCACACACAGCAGCCTAAACCGCCAAGGTCTGGATACTGGCTTAGAAAAAAATAATAATAAAAAAATCTTTGTGTTATTCAAGCAAGTTTCAGGAGTGTCTGTAAAGTGCTTATGTAGAATCTTATTCAGAAAATAAATTACTGTCGTTTTTATAGCCTTTAGATGGTTTTAGTGTTTGGAATTACTGCTGAAACCTGACAAGTCCGTACCATGGTTTAAGAAATGAAATATAATTTGAGGAGTGTTATTTGGGAAAGGATTAGCTGGTGATACATTATATACAGGCAAATGCAGGTAAGTTGTACTTAGAGCTACAACTGCCTAATATTGTCCCTTATAAAATCTCTGCTACTGTTGCACACGTCTGCTAAACCTGAACTTTTGGAATTAAAATCTTCAGTGCAAGCAGAGCGCTTTGTGTAGGCTGTTTTTGAAACTGTTTCTAAAAATGAGAGTGAGAGATGGGAGTTTGTGCTTTTCCCTTTGCAATAAGGTCTTGCAATTTGACTGGGGCATTGTCCTGTTGCCAGAGATGTGCTTTTTTGCTGCATCTGTGAAATTTCACCCAGTTTTGAACAAACCATGCGTTTGTGAAAAGCTGAGGTTGCATGTGTTGCAGAGTGACTTGCTAAACAGGCAAGTAACCTGTCTGGACCATTTATATGTCATGCTAAAATTGCTCATCCAGGTAACTAGGTAAGTTGTAAACACTCACTGCTCTCCATGCCTGTCAGGAGTAGGACAAGCAGTGGAAAGAAAGAAAGGAAGGAAGGAAGGGTGTTATAGTGCAGCAAGTAAGTCACTGCCCAAGTTGTTGCTGGAGTGCTCAGGAGGAAGCATGGCTAGTGTGGCTGTGGCTCCATCACAGAAGGTTTTTAAGATCTGTTTATGCTCGTGCTTCTTAGGAACGACACGGGTATAGCTGGTTCTGCATTAGAGCCGGGAGGTGAACTAGAAAACCTTTAAAATTTCCTTTTTAATCTATCATTTTCTGTTTGAGTCTTGCTCTGTAGCCTTCTTCAAAGAAATTGGGAAGTTACCCGGGTTTGCCCCATGAGGCACATCCCCGTAGAAGAGCTGTCCACTAGATGTCACTGGTACTTCACTGAAATTAGATTTAAAAAGCCTTTTCTGGTCGTTCGCTAAAGAGATGATGGCCAGGTGAGCATCCTCAGCTCCGCTCCTGCGCTGGGGCTTGAGCTGCCTCTCCACGGACATCCCACGCTGCCCCCAGGAACGGAGCCGTCCCCGGCCTTGTGTGTAGTGGCTTAATACCTTGCACAAGATTCAGAACAGAAACTGAGACTATGTTAGATGTTAAGGTTTTGAAAAGCCTGTGGATGGGTACAGTAACACTTATGGGATGAGCTCTGTGCAAGCACATGAGGACAAATGCCTCTCTTGTTGTGAAAGCATTCCAAGGGTGCTCTATTTACTAGGATTGCTAAGGATTTTATTTTCTTATCTTCCAAATGCAACAGCCAATCCTGCATTTTATTCTCAGAAAAAACTCTGATAAGGAATATGCAGACTTCTGTGCGCTTTTTCCCTTTAAAAAAACCCCAAAACAACAAACTATAAAGAGGACCTGAACGTCCAGTAACCTTGTTAAAGATGGGTTATCACAAAGGTGGCGGATAAACAGAAGCTGGTCTTCACCAGTGTTTTTGATGGGTAAGTTGGACAAATTATATCTGTTTTATTTCACTTGACCTGCTAGAGGTCCCTCCAGTTAAATCACCTGTAGCTGGCCTACAGTTGACCCTTTGTTGACTTATTTAATCATCTGCCTAGTTTTCAGAACAGATTATGAGCATTCAGACTTAAATCAGTCCTTGAAAAGGTCCTGTCATTAGGCGGTAAGGCTCATACCTGATAATCTGCCCGTCACAGAAAGTGAACGCAGATGACAATCACTTACCTCTTTTATGTCATGATATAAGGCCAAAATTGCCTAAAATGAGGAAGAAAGCCATTATTTAATCAATGGAATTGCGTCAATTGAGTAAAATTTGTCTCTAGTGTAAACAAATGGAATGTCTTTGCGCTCTGTGAAAACAAGACTAAATTACTTGCAGATCTTGCAGGCAGAAAAACATAGGAAGTGGACTTGTAGGCTGACACATTCAGGGTTTTGGAGCAGGCATTTAAAATAATTACCCAGATTACTCTGGATTACTTAATATATTTTTTGCATCATGTGTATGCACTTTTATTTTGAAACAATAAAAGCAATATTAGTCTTTTTTTTCAGTCATGTATGATTATTTGAGAAATTCCTTAGAACAATGCAGGATTATTACCAATAAATGTAGTAGTTAAATAAGAAAATGTCAAAAAACAATTTTAAATTTTGAAGGTGAGTTGAAGAGCAGTCATCAGTGTGTCCCAGGACAGGGAAGTTTTTGGTACTTATACGTGTAGGAGGCTTGTTGTGAGAGAATGATCCTTCAATTAAAAAATAATAGAAAAATCTGTTTCCTCTTTGTAACCCCATACATATGTAAATAGCAGAATGCAAGGAAGAGCTTAGCAATTGCTAGATTCATGCATTTACTTAATTACCCAATTTTTGGTACTATGAACACTCAATATTTAGTGGCTACCTCCTGAAGAACAATCTACGTGTGAAAAAACAGAAGCTGCATGCCCTATTGGGATATCAACCTGCAGTTATTGTACATATCCTTAAGTTTTCCACTGGTCCAATGGAAGAAAATGCAAGTATGTTAAAGATGTATGTTTCTAATTGATAAATATAATAATTTCTTACTTACTAAAATAAATTTTGTTTTCACTTTTGTAACTGGCCCAAAGTGACCAGCTGGAGTACAATCAATCATATGCTTGACCTGATGCCTCTAGAATGCAAGCTATGCCTACATAGTTCTTCCTCACTGACTCAGAAATTGGGATTGCTGCACAGAGAAGTTTGTAGGAAGAAGCTAGTCTGGGAAACCTTTATTTAATATATACATATTTTTTAAAGCTGCTGTTGTAGCCTTTTGGAGACAATGTTGGATGATTGAAAGAAACACTGTGGGAAAGGCAATAAAACACAGATTTAATGTGTAGATCTTGATTCAAGAGGCTTCCAGGACAGCCCATTCACTCAATGAATGCCTGAAGAACTAAGTTGAAAGAAATTTAATAATGTCAGCATTTCATAGGATTGCTCCCTAACTATGACACATGATAGCTGGCAGACAAAAGGTACAGGGGCAGACAAAATTTCAGCACCAAAGATCACTGAAGAGGTATAGGAAATATGCAATGCATTAGTCCTCCCTTTCCTCTTCTTTGGGTTGCCTGGAGTTGTGGTTAAGCAGGGATTTTGAAGGGGTAGAGTCCACAGCAGGGAAGGAGCTGTAAATTGAAAGAGTCTGCACCTCACTGCTATGGTGTCCTCTTCTGCCATGATCTGTGCCAGGCTCTGACTTGAGGAAACAGAAGCCTCTGGTTTTATGCTAGTTGTGTGCAGAAGCTCCCATCAGCACGAGGGTACAGGTGTGACTGTGGTCCATGCAAAGGTGGGACTGACTGCTTACTGCTTTCATCATTTGTCAAGTTACACCACATGGAAGAGTGCATTTGAAAGCTGCTGGGCTGCTTCTTTTCCCAAATTGTTGTTAGGGAACAGCACTTGTGGTGTTTTCTTCTCAGATTCATTTTCAGGAAGATAAAAGGAGAAAGAAATGGCATCTTGGTAGAGCTGGAGATCTGGAGTCAGAGCTATTGGTCCTGTCCTTGACCCTGCCAATACAGGAGCTGCAAATTATGAACCAAAGTTACAGAAGAAACGGGGGTTCCTTGCTGCCCCAGAGTGTTGGGTCTGGATTTCTGACAATGCATGGAGAGTGAGCTCGTCACTATGTAATGCCTAGAGGTCTCCTCTTTGTGTGTGTTAGTAACTCATGCTCTCTCCCTGTGCTATGAAGGTTGGATATGAACTTGAAACTCCTTTGGTTTATTTGAACATATGACATCTACAGCTGTCTCCCATGTCTGTCTTCACTACCAGCCCTAAAGTCACGATCTGGATAAACACAAGTCAGTGAGTTTGTTGCCACTGGGGTCCCTGTATAGCTGTTTATCCACAGCAGCCAGAGTTTCTGTATTTCTATGATGGCAACTTTAGCTAGACCAGATCTCAGACTTCACAGGTGGCCTCTGCAAGGGGATGTGTATTTTCCATTTTATGGTGGTGGTATAAACTAAGGGGTCATTTCTGCAGGCAGAGTTTGTGGGGAGGAGAAATGGTTTGTCCAGCTGAAAAGAGTGCAGGGGTGTGAGTGAGGAGGCTTTGGATAGAAGGATCTGTAAATCCTGGGGGACA
>NW_010332419.1:42507-49550 GCF_000700745.2 Antrostomus carolinensis | reverse complement strand
AGGAAGGCAACTGCCAGCTCTGGTTTCATTAGGGTGATGCTCCTCGAAACACTCTTGGCAGCTGGTTTTGTTTACAGGTCAGTGTAATGATAAAGTTCACTTCCTTTCATTGGAGAGGTTGCTTTGGATATCCGAATATGTTTATTCGGAAATGCCTGACATAGTAGCTGATAAAAAGACCCACTATGCTAGATTTTAATAAAATAAATATATCTAATAGCCAATAATCAGAGTGACATCTCTGTATTTGTCTGAGAATCTGATTCCTACTACTTCTAATTTCATGCTCTAGGGTCTTGTTTCTCTTCTTTTGTCATTTAAGATAATTTGTTACCTTTTAACTAAATTAAAAAAAAAAAAGCTCTTTATTGTTATGCTCTGCATAGTAAAGCATACTTAAGCAGCAAGGTAGAGACATCTGCACCTTGAGAGAGTATCATGTTGTACTGAGACTCCTGAGAGATTAGCTTTTGAAGAACCTCTTTGTTTTTATTCTGAATATGATCCAGTCCTTGGGATTTAATTTTCTTCTCCAGGTCATTATGTTTGCATGTTTTCTTATCAAAGGAGGAATAAGTTTAGGGCATGAGCCTGTAAATCTGTTCTCACGTAATTTGTTAAGAGTCACATGTTACTGGTGCTATTGAAGGAAAAGATGCTGTTTATCTTTTAATTTTACAGTGACATCTAGTCCTTTCAACATGATTTTCATCTTTAGAGCTGAGCACATTATTCTGGTTTCCTACACTATGATTGTCCAGGGATTGGCAGGCCCGTGAATAAAACTAATGTAAATTTTGCTCTGGCTGCTTAATCACTTTCCCTTCTGCATCTCCTTACAGTGCCCATCATCCAGAGAAGTCAAGGTGCCTTTCGTAATGCAAGATTGGCTCTTTGCTGGGTAGCCTTGGTTAGACATAGGAACAGAAGTTTAGTGGGATCTTGTAAGTCGCTTCGGTTTTCTCTCAAGTCAGCCAACTTTCTATGTTCAGAGCCCAGATAATTATCCTTTTGTTCAAAAGACTGTTCTCATCCATTTTCCACAAAGAAATCTGAAGAGTTTATTGTTTCCGTGTTGTGATCCCTTAACAGTTGCTGAGGTTTGTGAATGACTTTTTGTGCCATTTATGAAAATACTATGGAATACTTTGTGGGATTTGCAGAAAAAAGTTTCTGGTTTCCTCCTCCTCCCTTCCATTAACACTCTGAATATCCCAGGGAGTGATTTCAGCTGTGTTCAGAACCACAGCCTGTAAGAAATGATAACATGCTGGTGCGTCAAGGCAGCCAGGCACAGAGTGGCTGTGGAGAATCGTAGAATAGATTGGTTGGAAAAGACCTTTTTGATCATCGAGTCCAACTGTACAATTGCCCCCCATGTGCCATGCATGAAGCAGACTGCACACAGTTAGGGCTGATGCTATCTTTGTGGGATCAGACAAACAGCCTGGTCTGCTTGCACAAGTTGAAGCCACTTTTGGCTTTGAAGAGAGGGAGGAACGGGACCAAAAGCAGTTTTGAAAGTGGATTTGAAAACTGTGTCTAGTTAATTTGGATGCCCTTCTTATTAGGGGTTTGAACATTAAGGGATGAAAAGTGAAGTGGTCCCTTAAGGTGTTCGGCTTCCGTGACCATCTCCTGTTGATGTTAATGGGAAATGAGCTCACAAGAGAAAAACATTAAATGTGGCCTCCGAGGCTGAGTACAGTTGTGGTTTCCCAAGCCTTTGGAACCTACTGGGAAACTTTCAGACAAAAAGGAAAAAAGCTTCCTATTGCCAGAGGTTCGAATACTGTTTTTAAAAGGGGCTTCCTCCAGGTTTCTAAAGGCAGCTGATCAAAGCGTGGCTTTGTGCAGAGAGCACAATACGCTTCACATGCACCCAAATTAAGTTGCTTTCCTGTAGCAGCAGCAGCCTGGCTAAGTGCTAGCCTGTGCTTCCCGGCAAGCCTGCTTGCTGCATCGCTCCTCTTCTCTGAATGAGCAGCTCTCAGCAGGCAGCTGCTCTCCTGTCAGGTTGTTTTGAGGTAAGCTTAGTATGAAGAGTGGGCTTACATTATAACTATGGGGAAGGAAGTGCCAAGGTTTTTTGAGGGCTTCTAACATTAAGTTGTAAACTTATTTGTAGCAGACTCCAAAGACTGAGAAATTGTGGCCTGTCAGGTCAGGAGCTGGGACTCCTGTTTGACGTCAGCTCAACTGTGACATGTATGTGCAAATATCTTGCTTGGAGCAGAGGAGCTGTGCTCCAAAGACAGGTTTTGAGCTGAGTCTGAAACCCTAATTTTCATAGATCTGAAGGAGTCACAGTTCCTGCTAGAATTGATAGGAGATGCAGGTGCCTATATTGCTGAATAGCAAGACTTGATTGGATACTCTGTTGGATACTCTTGACTTCAAGTTGGTAGTTGAAAATGCTGCTCATGATGATGTGGGATGCTGTCAGGCTTGGCTGGCTGACTGATATTTGCCAGCATTTTTTAAGACCTCTCAGAGGTTTAAACAACTGTATGTTACTGTTGTTATTAACAATGTGGTATTTATTTTATTGTAACTTGGATAGTATCTTATTCAGAACAGCTCAACCCATCTTCTAAGATCTATGAGTTATGGTTTGGTTCCTTGCCAGTCATTTCTCCAAAAACTTGGTGCTCTAGATTTTGCTTTGCTCAGTGAGACAGCCTTAGCTCTTCTGGTCTTGGGAGCAGTGGATGTAAACATGCGATATTACATCCCACAAATGGCATCATGTTCGCAGTGCAAGGGTCTGGTTCACTTCTATTTCAGTTATTATTGCCATAACCCCATTTATTTCAACACAGCTGATCTGCAATAATACAGGTTTTAGTCAGAGAAGTTGACAAAAATGCCCGCAGGCTGCTACAAAAAGTTAAAAATAACACGGCAACCTGACTCAGCCTCTCGGATGGCAAAAATTCCTCTGCTGCATTGAAGTTAGGTGGCCAGTATACGTGGTCCATCTTCATTACTTGCATATTTATTGTGTTTAAAATGATGATTAAGGGAGAGTCTGAAAGTAAGGTAGAAAATACTGAACACTTGAATTTGTTAAGAGCCAGAGGCGATTCATTAAAGTGTGCTTTGCAAACCCAGACCAGTTCCTTAGCTGTTCTGCAGAAACACAAGCTACGGCTTCTTTAAAATCCACTGCCAAGAGAACAAAATGTTGCTTTCTTTCACTTCCCCCCCGCCCCCCCCATACTTTCACTCTCTGATTAGTCCTGTTTTTTCTGCATGAATAAACCTGGCTGCATGTCCATCCGCAAACACTTTTGTGATGTGCCTTGTCCAGCAAACAGATGCTGTTTAATTTCTTCTGATCTCTTTTCCTGAAGAACCTCTTCATTGACTGTATTGTTACAGACACAATTCAAAATTCTTCAGCTTATTTTCTGGTTTCTTTTCAAAATAGAGTAGGGATGATGATTATTACTTGTATGATTTTAGGCCTAAAAGCCCTTTCCTGGGCTATTACTCCATAGTTCCAGGAGCTATATAAAACTAGAGCAAAGGCAACGTGTGTGCATATTACATAGTTTTTAACTGGTTATTCTAGAAAGGCAGGAATTCTCTTTAACTGTGAGAAAAATTCTCCTCTGTTCAACTCCATTAGCTGTATACCAAGACTGAAAAATCTGACCATTATAATTTAGGAGTAGATGTTCTTCATGCTGTCCTTGATAACTTCAGTGATGAGAAAGAATAAATGAGAGCTTGCTTGTTGCAAGAGGTTGCATTTCAGAAGATAATGTGGTAATGAATTTTTCCTGAAAAGATACTATGTGTTAATTATTCCGCTTGTAGGTAATTCTAGTTCATCAAAGCCTGATCTGCTGCTTAGGTAAATTCAGGTTTCACAGGAGAATGAAAGACTGGACATTAGGATGTCACAAGAAGATTTTGCAGGGGTTTAAGGTAGCATAACTCCCTTCCAGCCCAAGCCATTCCATGATAAGTTAATTCAGCAAATATTATTTGTGTTTATTTTTCACATGTAGCTTTCTAAGGGGTAATTAATTTTTATTCTAACCTGTTTCTAGCAGTCCTTACTTGTATGGAACTCTCCAGTTATTTGAAAGCTTTTTCTACTGATTATCTTTATGCTGATAAACAAAAACAAATATTAGAAGACAGCAGAGCTCCTAGAGAGCCATCTTGCTTATATAGCTGTTCCTTCCCTGGGTATCTGCCACTGCCTCCAGGGAGCAGGATGCAGTGAAACCATAGACGCTCCTTTGAGGGATTCTCACTGAGGTGTTGACAAGTTCTTCATGGGCTGTGGACAATATACCACTATGCACTTGTGTCAAACCACAGGGCCTCCCATTGATGCTTATCCTTTTCATTTGGCCTCTGACCTCCACTGCCTGCCACTTAGTGAAGCAGCAGTTCAGAAAAGAAAGCAAAAGTCAAACCAAAGTACCTTTCATGTACCTTGCATAGCTTAGCTTGTACTTCTTGCCATTTTTCAAATTACTAATAATTAATACAGATCCTATATATTTTTCCCATTTTGAAAGAAAACCCATTATTGAGTACAAATGGACAAAATAACATTGTTTCCCTGCTACCCAGATGTGTGAATTTTCACCCTGACATCATTATTTTCCTTTTTTCTTTTTTAATCAGAGGTAATCCAGAACTAACCCCAGAGAGTTAAAAAATGTGCAAATGCAAATTTCCAGGTTTGGTCCCTCTTCAGTTTCTGACTTTCACACATGTTAGTGATCTGTACTTGGGCTTACTGAACTGAAAGCAAAATGTCATATTTAAGTACAGTTTAGACAATCCATGCAGCAATGATTTTGAATGTGAGCATCTCATTCATTTGGGTAATCAAAACACTCCATTACAATAGAGTATATAAACGCCAATCTTTGAAGTCTGGAGTAGTAATAATTGTATTACTCTGGATCTGTGACTGTAGTGCTACAGCATCCCAACTCTTCACACAGTGATGGCAAAGAATAACCTCAGTGGACTCCAAGTCTGTTAATTGAATTACTGGATTACAGGAATGCTGAAAACCCTCTGTCTCTAACCAGGATTCTGTGGTGTCAAGGTGTTGTACAAAATCGGAATGAAAAATCACCTCTCATGATACGTGGGTTGGAAAATAACCCAACAAGCTGCCTCCATTCTCCATTCCCCTGCTTGATTTCCAGCAGTGGTTTGTGATAGTTTAACTTAACCAGAACACAGGGCTTTCTATCTGCTTAGAGAAATTAACCCTATCCTAGCAAAAACCAGGACAGGTTGAACACTACTCCTCCTTCCACTGATTTTGGAAGTGGTCATCAGATGAAAGGGTAGAGCTAGAGGCGGGGAAGATGGTGATTTGATTAGAGATCTAAGGGATTTTTTTATTTTTATTTTTTTTCCCCCCAGCATGTAGTATTGTTGTAAGTCAGCACCTATTGATGTGTGATGATTACAGACAGCCAAAAAACTGGCCTGTATGTCCACTCTTCCAGACTTATGATGGCAGAGACTTTGCTTTTAAGAATGAGCAGTTTTCCCACTTTGTTTACAGTTAAACTGATCTAGAGAAAAGTTTCAGTGAAAATGAAATTAGATTAAATATGTAGGAAGGATGGCTGAAAAAACAAAGCAAATCTTAAAAATTGACAGTGGTCATTTACAAAACAGGCAAAGCTTTGAAAATAGGCTCAAGAGATTTAGGAGCATAGAATTTATTGAAAGTCAGTAGGATTTGTATTCTAAAGCCCATATAGAGTTTTGAGTATTTTCTCAGTATTTGTACTTAAGTTTAGCAAAAAGAAAATATATTAAAAATGTTTAGTTTTGAAGTTTAAGATGCAGAACTTTGGGAAATGACTAATTTAGCTTTAAAGGTGTTTACTTACTAAATCTCCAGTTTTGTTCAGAGGTTTCACAGTTTTACCTAGTGCTGCTGACATCAGAGTCTTACTCGAGAAACTATGCTTTCTTTCATTTGTTCAAGAAAAAAAAAGAATATTCTGACTTAACTGTCTGGAAGAGCTTATGATTTAAAAAGCTGTCTTGTATACGAGGGTGGAGAGATGTCTGAGCTGTGATTTTATTTATGTCTTTTTTTAATACTTGCTTTAGGCAGGAGCATTAGAAAAAGTGACAATCAAAACAAAAGTTTCTTAGTGATGATTAAACATCAAGGCACTAGCGGTGAAAGGAAGCCGCTGGATATCCTAACAGTTTAAGTTGATGCTGTAATTAAGATACCTTCATTTGCTCCTTTGTTTCTTTAGGATAGAAATAGTGGATCACGCTGAGCATTTAATCCTTCTGCATGCCTCTCAATGAACTAAGAAGGTGGTCCTTCCTTAAAACAGATAACCATCAGACCACTAAGGTGGCCAGTTGTAGCTTCATTCACATTGGTGCTCAGTGGATGCCAAGTGTTTGCAGGATCAGGACCAATATTTATAACCCCAGTCTACTGCATAGCCCTTTTTCAGTTCTTGATTCTTAACAGGTGCTCTCCCCCTGCCCGGTGCTCTGCAGACTGTGAAAGCAATTGAAGGTATTATGGTTATACACTAAATACATCATGAAGATTAACTTGATAAATGATCAATTCTGGCCTCATGCTTGAAATTTAAGTCAATTGTCTGGATGAAATGTGTAAATCCCTGTATAACAGACATTTATCTCATTCCAGACTTTTCAGTGCTCTGCACAAGATGAGAGCAAGCAAGTGGATAATCTTTTCTGGAGGTGATGCTGTATTTCTTTTATTCCACTAGGAATAACTTCCTGGGATGTGGTGTCCAGCCGTGTGCACACAATAGATGTCGACAATAAGGGACACAGGTATTTTGGCGAGTGTTTCCACTGGCGAAGCCTTGAATAGTGTAGGATCTGAGAGACATCCCAGGTAGATAATAGGATCTTCCCTTCCAAGTGTTCCTACCAAGGTCCTACAGGTCACGTCTCTGTGCTTGGGGCTTGCCCCTGACAAGAGTGAGGGGAGTATTTATTCTCCCTAATAGCCTGCAGGAATTGTTCTGCATATGCTTTAG
>NW_010332419.1:26081-42482 GCF_000700745.2 Antrostomus carolinensis | reverse complement strand
CTTCCCTCTCCTGAACCTAGCTTATCCCCTTCTTTTACTTTTTCTGGATGGATTGTACATTTTCAAAGTTTAACACTTGCTTCTTTTCCTATTGTTCCCTATGTGGCATAGCTGAGGTATTACAGGCCGGTCATCAAAACATCCCTTTAAAAAGCAAATTGTCAGGAACTTATGCATGTATGAACTCTGTGTCTTTGCCTAGCAATTTTCATGGGTTATCAGAGCAAAATATGACTTGCTTTGACAGTGGTGCCGTCGTAAGGTCTTACCCTCAAGAATTCAACCTCCTACTTTTACAACCTATTCATAGTCCCTTTGGAAATTTTAAACACAGCATGTTAGGATGTTGGTTAACAGCAAATAAACCTGTGTGCTGACCTGCCCATGTGCTAATAATAAGTCAGGAGTCTGCTTTTTAGGAAACTCTGTCACAAGTGGTGATTGAAAAAATAAATGAACGACTGAATTCCTACAGATAAGACCATCCAGATGGGACTGCTGGGGGGTAGGTTAATGAGTTGGCCCTGTGGCCTTGACAGTCTCCCTTCAAAAAAAGGGGCACGTGTTGTTCAGACAAGCTCATGGCCTCTATTTTCCAAAGGTGAAATTTCCACAGAGTGAAGGGCCAGCAAAAGGTCTCTGCCTTGGGCTTGCATGGGGCTTGACTGATAGATAAGGTTTGTGCTAATGAACCTCATTTTTAGGGAGTAAACTAGCCCTTTTGGTGAATTCCTGAAGAGCATTCAAGCCTACGTGTGAACATTTTGTATAGACTTTTGATACACTCCTGGTCCTTAAGGATTTGCAGAGACATGCATTTGTGGGTTAGATAGGGGATGTATGATTATCTTGCTTGTCCCTTTTAATGAGTGTGCATAAAGACTGCCTATGTGGGAAATACACCATCATTTTTTGGAAGAATTGGATGGCTTTAATTTCTAGCTTTGTTTTTTTGTTATATCACTATAGTAATTAGTTCCGCTTTTCCATAATACTAATCAGTTCAGCATTTTCTGAAAGAACTTTTTGTACTGCAGAAATTACTTCCATTTGCATGGAATGTTAGTATTGCTTAAAATAAGAAATGACACTTTTGGCCAGTAGACACACCAGATACTAGGTACCTTTGGGGGCTGTGGGGTGGGGGTGGAGGTGGTGAAAGAATAGCACCAATAGAAACAGTAATGATATACAGCTATTATCTCTATTGCGATAGCATTTCCATTTCTGAGTGTACATGTTGCTTTATTCCTTGGACAAAAACATAGCATGGATAACAACAAGTAAACTCCTTGGTCTTGGGAGTTGTTTCCTCTTTTGGCTGATGAACGATTTACAGAGTTAGTTCCATGATTTCTAGTGTCTCAAGAGTGCATTAGATTTTCACAGCAGGAGATTTGTAAAAGGGAAAGGAATGGTGTACAGGGAATTAAAAGGTCTGTAAAACTAGAGGCTCACTCTCCTGTGAGGAGTGATCTTGTCTAAATCAATAAAGGTCTATGATCTGTGTTTTTCAGCTGCAGTTATAAGGACTGTTTTCAGTCAGTGCATTCTGAGCAGAGCCAATATTGGCTTAATAACACCAAAAAATGTATTTACAGCTATTTGTCCAAATTCTCAGTAACTCTTCCTTTTGTTCTCTGTCCTTTGCTATTCCCAAACCATAATACAAACAGGTTTTGGCTCTGAGTCCAGTGAAGTTTTTCTAGGCATGCTTAACTCCAGGCATATGACTGCTCAGTTAACATTTGAAGACTTTCTATAGGCGTAAAGATAAGCACATGCTAAATGGTTTGCTTACTCTGAGTCTCATTTTTCCTGAGTTTTTAGGAGAACGTTAATGACTGTGCCTTGCACAATGAAAGATGTTCTTGAATAATGATCATTATTATCTGCTATTCATTTTCCATTATTCTATATTCGTCATTGCCTATGCTCCTGCAGAACTGTTTATCTCAGATCAAAAACTGTAATAAAGGGGCATCAATGAAAAGTTGCACTCTGATATAACAAGTAGCTAAAGCTTGAGTAAAAATCTTAAAAGTCCAAGATTTGTTTTGTAGAAATGCTATGTAAACACATGCAAAAATGACATATAGCTAAAGAATAAGAAAGCAGGAAAGAAGTGTCTATGTATATGTTTTTACTGCAAAGGGGTATATTTTTTTTTAGTGCAGCATAACTGGTGCCTGCTAAGTCTTGCCCTGTAAGGTCCAATGGGCATTACAGATTTCTACCACATGGCAGCTCAGTAGGCTTAACTGTCTTGCATTCCGCAGTGACTGCTTGCCTGCTTCGATCTCTTAGAAAAACTCTAGTGCTTAGCTTCTGCTAAGTGAGATAGCTAACATTTAATACTGTAAAGTTATGCAACTACCACAGCAAAACCAGAATAATATTGGCAACGAAGGGAAAACCTATTTTCATTTACAATAATTATTAAATCACTTTTAATTCCGGGGTAGCAGCTAGGGAAATGAAATTCACGGGTATTAGGCAAAGATACAGTCATAGAATGTTGTGAGTTCAAAGGGACCCACAAGGATCATCGAGTCCAACTCTTGCCCTTGCATAGGACAGTCACAAGATTCAGACCATGTGTCTGAGGGCACACGTTGTCCAAATGTTTTTTGAATATTGTCAGGCTTGGTGCCATGACCACCTACCTCCCTGGGGAGCCTGTTCCAGTGCTCCACCACCCTCTGGGTGAAGAACCTTTTCCTAATGTCCAACCTAAACTTGCTCTGGTGCATCTTCCTGCCATTTCCTCTGGTCCTATCATTGGTCACCAGAGGGAAGAGATCAGGACCTGCCACTCCTCTTCCCCTGTGAGGAAGTTATAGACCGAGATGAGATCTCCTCTCAGTCTCCTCTTCTCTAGGCTGAAGAAACGAAGCGACTTCAGCCTCTCCTCATACAGCTTCCCCTCTAAGCCCTTCACCAATTTAGTGGCCTCCTCTGGAATTCTTAAAAGTAAGAACATGAAACAGAAAACCAACTAGCTGGTTATGAGGAGAACATGTTTTTTATGAGCTGTTTGGTTACATTTGCTGCTGATCCATCTGCCTGTGAAATCCTTTGCCATCCCTTGAAGACTAAAATATTATTCTGAAGATAGAGGTAGGATTCAAGCAGTACCATTCTCCCTAGATATCTTCTGATGAGGTGTCAGCTTCCTTTTGGCAGAGTCTGTAGGCTAGATAAGGGACTGTGGTTACAGGCACAAAGGGCTTTTATGACAAGGTGAGAAAGAGAAAGTTTCAGATTAGCAGGAATTTGTATCTTTATTGTGCTTTTAACTTCAGTTTCAAATCTTAAAACAGATTTTTGCTGGTACGTGAACTCGGTGAACTAATGTCCTATTGCATTTTAATTTCATCACTCTGAGTCTCTGACTTCAAAGCCTGCTCCAAGTCTAGAGAAAAGTTCATAATTTGCTTTATTGGCTACAGAAATGTGGGTTTGTTGGATGCGGTCACAAAACAGGGAGAGCTCTTGAAATAGATCAGTGAAGAATAAAAAAGGTTGCTATGTCTTTTGAAAGATCACCTTGTATTTGTACCTGGATAATGGATAATCTTAACTAGCTCTTCCCTGTTAAAGTAAGGACTACTAATTTTTAAGAAAAAAAAAACACCCAAAAAACCCTCAGAGGTGGGTGTTTAAACTAACTGAAAAGAAAATTAAGTAAATCAGTAAAAGAAATATAAAAAGCTGCAGGGTGTATTTCTTCCCTCTCCCTAAGTCTCTCTCCCATAATTATCTTATTCTCCAAAATAATAAAAAAAAAAAGTTAGATTTGCGAATCTCTTCCACAAATTCAAGCTTTTGAAACTTAAAGTTGCAACCTGTCAAAGTTCACTTGAAGCCTGAGGGATATATAACATTCCATAAAATTGTTAAGACTGTCCATCAGATCAGATGGATGGAAATTTAATAAGTGCAGTGGTATCTCACCACTTAGGAATCATGCTCAGCATTTTGTGGGCCATCCTTTGAGACAAAAATCACTGGTGTGTGAATTAAATTATTTCATGTACATAAAACTTTACAAATCACTCCAGAGTTCCCCTATTTTAGGTATACCCGTATCTGTTATGTTAGTTCAGGCAGTGACAACTGTACTTTGACTTTGTGGGAAGTGAGATAAAAAAGAAATAAGATTTGATTCATTGGAAAAGGACAGTTAGAGAGAGTGGAGCTGATGAAAATTCAGGAGGGTAGATTTTAAATTCCCTTCCTCTAGGTTGTTGAAAGAATCTATGCAGACTGAGAAATGGTGTGATTACTACCACTGCACTGTATAGAAACTGCAGAGCAGAATTCAACAAAGACTGTTAAGAGGAAGACCCCAGGTTTTGGCCTGAACATTTATCAGGAGTGATAAGAAACCAGTTGCTGTTGTCTTCACTAGAAACTGAATAGGTCCAAATATAGCACCTGTTTCAGGTAATAAGCCAGGTGCAAATATTGTTCTCGTAGTGGTCTGTCAGCTCTATCTGTACATTCTCATTTACAGTGGGACCCTGTGTACAGTAACAATAATTTGGCCTCTGGTGCTTCAGGACAGCTACTACAACAAGTAATGCAACTAGTGGCCAGTACTGAACATACGTGAACACTGGTCCGGGATGTGCATATCAGTCCACAGACCCATCTCCATCAGAATCTACAAAGGAAGATCAGTGATCCAGTGCTGAAAAGTGCCGCTTCTCTTTCTGGTCCAGAGGAACACTGGGTACACAAATATTTTTCAGAGCATAAAGATAGATGCAGTGCCTAATTTAAGGGGCTTACTTTAAAAGTCTTGGTAGTCCTTATTTGGGCAAAGAAAGTATCAACTTCTTTAGAGCTTTCATGATATGAAGGCCGCTGAATGGGCATGTGGTTTCATTTACTCAAAAACAATTTGTTTATTTCTGCTGTATCTTTGTGTATAATATTATCATTCAATGGCAGATGAATATATAAACAATCCGAGGTTGGTGTAAAACAGCAGCATCCATCAAGAGTCCGGCCTTGTGTGCTCACTTACATTATCTGAATTTCTCTAACTTTTGCTTTTCTGTGTACTACATTAAGTCTCTGCTCCTCATATCTGTGCAAGGAGATTTATTTGGTAGTAAAAATGTCCACTTAAATTGGAAGTTCAGTTATTTACTTTATAGAAGTGAATAGCCTTTAATAAATCAGTCTTTCTTTCTCTTTCCTATTATTATTTATTGTTTACATTACTGTAACAGACATGTCTCCTGTAAAGCCTTTCAGCCTTAATCCACCAAAGGCGGAAAAACATGATGTTGAAGTACAATTGAAGCAAAGGAGTGGCCAGACCTCTGAATTTTATTACTCACCAATGGGCAAGGGGCTGCTTTCTGTGCTGTCATTCAGTATCAGAAAAAAGCGATTTTTCACTTGCTTTTTGAGGCAAGAATTGTTGCCTCTTTATAGGGATGCTGAAGGCCTAGAAAAGAAGGACAAGGGTCTCTGAGAGAGGTGTGTGGCTGCTGCCCCGGAGGGAATGAGAGAAAGTAGATGGCATACTGCAGTAAAAATGTGGTATAAACCTCCTAGACAGTTAAGAATACCTTGTGTAAAAGTCTAGATACCCATCTGTAACCCTAGACACCTCTGTGTTTTAAAAACATGACTCTAGAAGTGTCTTCTGGGAGGAGGATTTAGGTCCTTGGTCACAGGTGAATACCTTGTCCTTCAGAGTGCTCTGGCATGGTGCAGGAATGGGGAATCCCAGACACTCAGTGGGGGGGTTGTTGCTCTTGGGAAGAATGTAAATTAAATTAATTTTGTATGCTTTCTAATTTGCACACTGGAGATGGTAACTGTGCCAATACAGACTTTATGATTATTTGACTGTACTATTATATGATTTAAGTGCATTCTTATTTAAACTAGTTGATGTCTTGAGTGACTTCATCCCTTCTGTAGATGTTTCACCTCTTTGTCTACACTTATTTACTGCTTGTACTGCTGAAAATCATTCAAGTGCACCAGTGACTGAAAGAACCTGACTAAACATTTTCTAAAGAAAAGCACGACAAATCTGTAAAATTGGTTGCAAAGTGTACTTATCAGTGTGTGCTCTGCTGTGCTATGTACTCCGTGACACGTGGCATGAACCCCCGGTCTGTCCCTGAAGCTCTTCCTTATGTTGAAACTGCTTTCAACCCTGATGTTATTTCTGTCTTTATTTTTGGCAGCAGGGTTAGTAAGTTTAAATTATGAAAGGTGGAGAATGAGAGAGATACAGAACTGCTTGGTAAAGGGGTCAGAAAGGACAGGCTAGCTGAAAGCAGTCAGGACTGCTAATGCATTTCTCTTCTGTCTCCTTGCAGTGCAGAGGAAGGCGAAATCCTACATGGACCTACAGGTCCCTTCCCCCCACTTTCATCTCACCCACCGAATAAGCTTCACGTCAAAGACAACCTCTTCTTGCTGGAGGATGACTGGATGCAATTCCTTTCAGAGGCTGTCAGCGCTTCTCCTGTAACTGCCCTGTGGAGATGCTGTTGAGTGACATGAAACACTTTTTCTCCTGACAGGATTAGTGAGCCATCTCTCCACACTGCCCAGCTTCCCCCTCTGCCTCCACCAGCTCTCTCTATGTGGCCAAAGAGGCATGCTTGGGTTTTAGATAGCAAAATAGCATTGAATCATTTCTTCCATGTTTGCTACTAACAGAGGAACTCTGTTATTAGAGGAAACTTTCAATCTTCACACAGCAAATTAACCCATTTTTTGGAGCAAGAACAGGAATTGTTAGTCTGCGTCAATTTTTTTTGTGCCTCTCCATTTATACCTTGTGGAAGTGTAGGGATTGTCCGGTGTTATGCCCAGTCTGTGGTCCTTCCAGATGAGTTTCTGCTCTGCTCACAGTCTCATCAGGTGTTCTGTAGAAGGGAGAAGATGACAGTGGTGGTTAGCCTGTCCAAGCAGAAATGTCATGCTTGATCTCCACTTGGTTATGCTGCCCCTTTCTCCATTGTCCCCTTGACCAGTTTGTACCCTCCTTTATTATTTGGCTATATTGGGTTACCAAAACAGGTCTTGTCTTTCGTTTCTTTCCCTTCATCCCAAAGTTACTATGCCTTTTTTGAATGAATGCCTTGACTGTGATTCTATTACCTTATGCTAACTAAAGCATCATGCCTGCCAGGTCTTCAAAGACCAGTTATCTTGCCCTGCATGTAAATATATACTTTTCTCATTGCCAAAATACAGATGCAAATATGTATGAAAAAATACATTTATTATGTGACTAAGTAAAAATAGCTAGAAAGAAGCAGCATAATTTTTTTTCATTGCATATATAGTGGGGTTAGGATGTATTTAGTCAAATCTGCATTCAGATTGTTCATTCAGCTTGCAGTAAGCATGTATATTGAAATCAGTGTTGGGTCTGATTACGGGTTGAATCTGGTTCTGCAAATTTACGATATTATGTTACTATATTACAATACGCTGTCATGTTCAAACCTTTGAATTTATTAAGCAGTATGTAATATGCCAAATCTTTGCAAATTACTCATTGTTTTGGTACTGGATATTGGCAGTATTATCATTAACATAGCAAGCCAAATGACCCTTGCACTAGATTTTCCATGTTATTTTTCTAAGCAGATGTTAATGCAAGCAACTAATCTCAGTTTATCTCAAATTATTGTACTTTCAGACGATTATTCAGTCCATGAAGCATGGAATGGTCCATATTCACATTATCCCAGGGGAGACCCTTTGAAAGAACTGTGACCTCTTTACTCTTGAAGGTTAGAGGAAAGCATTTTCTTCCAACTCTTTACAACTCTGCTTCCATATGCTGCCAACTCTACTAATCTTTTTGCCAAGGAAAAACAGCACTTTCTTTTTAATTTGTCCTGTTCAGATTTATTTCTGGAGAAGATGATTCATTTCTTCTCTAAAGAAGCAATCTTTTCTTGCAACAGCCACTCAAGCATTATGGCCTTACCATGGCTTGACTCTTTTGGAAACACTGAAATGTGAAAAAGGGGACTTGGATCCCATGGTGATGAGCAGGCTTAAAAACACTTAGGTAGATCAAAAAGGCTGAGTTTTGTGGATTTTTTTGTTTCATTTAACCTGCAGTGTCAACAGAGCCAAAACTCTGAAAGGCATACCAGACAAGAAAAGCCAGTTGGGAAATGACCTGAAACTGTTGTTGGCACCGCACTTTAGCAGCGAGACTTTTTATTGTCTGCAGAGCAGTTGCTGCAGATCACTATCCTTGTGTTATTATTAGCTGGTCCAATGCTGAGGATACCTCCGAATAGTGGTATTTTGTGTACAAAACAAAATCCAAGAAAACTCTTATTTCAGACCTGAAGTTTTGATTTTCCTATGGCAGGAATTTTTCTTCTGATTTTGAAGCCAAGGAAGAATTATGTCACAGGGCCTGACTTTTCATCAGATACTTGAAATCAATTATGAGGCATGCTGAAAGGACTTCAAGAGCGCTTCAGAGAATCCTGATTATTTTCCTGACACAAACTTCCTGTATTGTCTAACTAGCATTGCTAAGAAAGACAAAATGGTTGTCTGCTATGCAACAGTTATCCCTTAAAAAGAAAAAAAGGAATGAGAAAGGCAAAGGCATTATAAACATACAAAAGAAACCAAGCATAGGGTGACCTCTCTTGATCTTTACTATCAAGGCACCAAGTATGTGTTTCTTAAGGTCCAATTCTAGCTAAATTTAATCTATACACTGTCTATCATATTCCCTCCAGGGAATGCAATGCCAAATGAGCACACAGTGTTCTCACATTAAAATCTTCCATCAGCGTTGCTGTGGGCCGTGGGGGATGTTAAGTCAGACAGTCTCCTTGCTGCTGTAGCCTGAAGAAGAGGCCAAAGTTCACCAGTTTCATTAATTCATTCAGGAAGAGAGGAAAGTAAAAACAAACCAAGTATTTATTTTCATTGATTGTCCAGGTTTCATTGATGGTCGAGAAAACCTATTCACTTAGTTGTCTTTTTCTTTTCCCCTTTCCCCTTTTCCCCTTCTGGAAATCAAGGGGTTATGCAATTTAAAAGAATATACTTCAATAAATTATTCCATCATATTCAAGTTTTCACTGAGTATTTTAATTTTTGCCTTAAACTTCCTTTGATTCATTAGTTTAATTTTATCAGACTGATACTAATTTTCACACATAAGCTCTTTGTTTGGTTGTGGTTCTTTATCCAATGAAATCTCACTAATTTTCTTTTTCTAATAGTCACTGAACAACGACTGCATTTCAAGAATGCTGCAGGTTTGCAGAGTTCTGGCTGTATGAGAAAGCTCCTTCTCTCTCTGAAAATGCAACCTCACGTAGCATAGAGCAATTAAACCATTGGGAAATATGAGAAACCCTGCGGTCACAGCAGATGCAATCCTACATTGACTGCAAAACTTCCTGCCAGATGAAATAAAAATAGCTGTTAATTTCACTGCGTTAGGAGCTAAGAGTGCATATGGGAGCCAAGCTCAAAAGCCATCCCTTTGTACAGGCTTTCCAGCAAATGTAAATGCAATCATGCTGTCAAATAAAAGCAGAGGCAACAATCTTAATACAAGACACTGCTGTTGCACTTGTATAATCTGAATAAATGCTCAATCTGAGACTGATGGGTACCAATCTGAGAACCCCATTGGATACCAGGAGATCATGTTCACTGTGCTAATCCATAGTTCACCCTTACAAATGTACAAAAGTTACAGCAACCGGGCCAAAGAAATGAAAGGGCTGTACCAGAAATGTGGAGGATAGTAATAGATTACCTTGGTTAACTTGGTAGTTCAGGAGTTCATGAGAAGTTTGTGACTGCTATTCTTTGTTTTTCTTTTGCAGAGCAATTTCCCCTGTCCTCTTCCGCCTCTTTCATGTTATTTATTTTCGAGTAACACTGACCTTCTGCATTGAAAAATAAAGAAAGCTTTCTCCTTAAAGAAGGACTCTTCCATGTGAAAAGATTTTTTTTTCTTGTATATGAATTCACAGTTTGTGAATATATTTTCTTGCAGTTTTTTCTGGTTTGTGCATAAAATTGTATTTTAGATTTTAGGTAAATGTTTCAAAAGTGTATGACTTGGAAGCCTACATTCCCTGGTTTTCATTAAGATCGGAATTAGTCTTGTAAGTCAGATTTGAAAATAAAGCCGAGGCTCATAAGTCACTTAGGTGCTCTTCAAATTTACTTTTAGGGTAAATCCTGAACGCAGTTTTTTTCCGCTCTGTATTCTTTATAATGGTAATCTAATGTTTAGCCAATGCTTGGCTGTGGAACAACACAGAGCTTTGAGATGACCAAGCTCATTTCCTGAGTTGCATCTTTTTGTTTTCATAACAAGTCTTTATTTAACATTTCATTTAACAAGCCTTGTGGACTATCTCTTGATTAGATTTTACATGTTTCCTGCTGCTTGCATGAACTGAGAAATGTAACCTTAAAGCCAGAGCCAATATAAATATTTTTTCATAGAGTGATGTAACAACCAGCTTTTTGTTTCACAAAATTCAGACTTATTAGAAACTCTGAAACTTTCCTCCATTTTCAGTCGGTCCTGAAAAATAATTTCAGGTGGTCGCTTGTGTAAGTGAGGAAGCTGGTGATTTAGCATTGTAGGAAATTGTTGCAGAATCGGTATCAGAAAAAAATGGTTAAACTTTGAGAAGGAAGATTGAGATGTCATTATTCTTAGGATTAAATTAAAATTTGACCTAGTATAACCTGTGTACATTGAACTTCTATGTGTGTGTAAAGTGGGAGTCCTCTTCTATTACTTGTTCACTGTTTGTGTATTCATTGCTATGCAGACAAGTTATAAAAATCTTCATCTAATTTGCCTTGCAGCCAAAATCAACTAAAACTTCCTCCCTGCATAATTCCTGCATTTAATGGGTAATTTGTGGGACTAACTTTGTAGGGCCCATACTCTGCTCTTAGGTTTCATAGTGGAAACCTGGAGTGACTTCAGGTGAGTGAAGTTACTCTGCAAATGTGCTTGTGTGGAGACCAGCAGTTAGTCCAGAAGAGAGTCATAGTGGGTATTTCTGGAGAGTCTAAATGAGAATTTGTGGTTGGTGGTAATATCAAGACCAAGAGAAAATGGAATTGGAGTTTAAGGGAGAGGTTTGTGCTATAAGCATACTTTTGGGGAAGAAGCCAGCTGAGATAGTCAAGACTGAAGATTGTCACCATTGGATATGCCCCTGAGAGGTTCAGCCAAAGGACTTGAATGTTGGAAGTTTTTCAGTTTCCCCCCCGCCCCCAACCAGTGTAAGATTAATTTATAGTGTTTGGGTAGGGGGGAAGTTGAGGAATGGGGTCAAATTGATGGCAAGCTGCCAAAATCTGCTTAACTTCTTTATCAAAAGAAAAATAAACTTTCATCTGCTTTTCTGATGTCTTTGAGTGTGAAAATGGGTGTGTTGCAAACTGAACGCATAAGCTGCTCTGCAGCAATGAATTTCAAATTCTTAAAGTTTATGGGACATTATTAAACCTGTAGTTATGGTGGTATGTTAGCAATTGCTGAGTTTTACTAGCTTTACTTGAGTTCACTTTAAAAAAAAAGAAAAATCTCGCTGAATTGCTGCTGCTCTTAGTTTCCAATGGTCAATGTTCAATTGCTCCTTGTATTTCTCTGCTGATTGTTTTGATTTGCTGCTCAAAGGCCAACATGTAATTCACTCAGTCTGGTTCCTGATTCTGATTACAATTTTTATAGTGCCATCTCCCAGTCTCAGTCTTTATAGGTTCTTTTGATTGGTGTAAGGCAATTGCAGCTTGGTTTTCTATTGCAATCTTTCAGGGAGATATGCCAGGTCTGCAAGATGATCTTATTTTTTCCCCTTCTGTCTGATTGTTCTGAAACATCACTTCTTCAAGGACGCCAAAGCTCCCAAAATATTCTAATTTACTTTTTGGTACTCAAATTATTCATGGTCCTAACAAGTTCCTCAGTTATTGTATTTGCCTGACTCTTCTGTTCATTTTTGTAAAATTATTCTTGTAAGACTCTATTAAGTAAGACCCTATTTTCAGTAACTTCAGCTTTGCCAAACTTTAACTGTTAGGTTTAAATTTTGTCAGGTGTCTGCATCAAGCAGAATGTGTTTGCTTGGACAAAAAAATACACCAATATAGTCTAGCATTTTTCAGGCTAATGCAAAGGAAAAAAATATACACTGTTTCATTTATATTTTAACTATTAAGTATTAAAAAGATTTCTTTTTAAAAAATGTATCTACATGCTTTGAATCAGAGATGTGAAAAAGCCAACGGTTTGAGTATTTGGGTCAGAAATGTATCTTTTGACATCTCTCCTAAAATATCTTCCCTTATTTGATGAAATTATCTTTTTTTTTTTTTTTTTTTTTTAGGAATTAGAATTCAAATATCATTTTCAGAAATGTTTTAGCTTATAAAGTCATAATTGTATGAAGCATTGACATTTCCTGGGTGTTGAAAATTTTAGTTTTGCTCAGCTCTTACCAAGGTAATTTCTTCTTTGATACCATGTGGTAAAATGCCTTTGGATACTGTATTTTGAAGCTAGTAGGAATACCATTGAAAATGCTGAGAAGTCAATTCCCAATTCTGATTTCTGGAAGGTTTTAAATAAGTGTGATGAAAAAAAAAAGAAAAAGATCAATTTTCATATGAAGACACTTTCTCTTCACTCATAGTTAAATTACTCATTTGGATGTGGCGGGGTTTAGTGCTGTGCAGTTGAAGATCCTGTCATGTAGTGAATACACTGGAAAGGCTGAATGCTAAATGCTGGAAAGGGACAGGTAAGTATTTTCCTAAGTGTTAAGTCTGTCATGGGCAAAATAGTCTTGACTTGGGGAATTTTACTTAATTTTGTTTATTGTCAATTAACATAATTAACTTTACTTACTCATTCAAGTACTGAGAAAAGATGACAATTAAATGAACACTTAACAAAACACCTTTCCTCCCCCTTCCCCAGGCTCTGCTTCAGTCCAGCTCCTCTCCTCCTCCTTCCCGGTCTCAGTGTCCCCCATCACCAGGCGTGTTACCACAGCCTCCCAGTTCCCTCAGCAAGGCGACAGGTGGCACAGCAGGTTGGGGTCACCAGCCTAATGGTTTTCTGCTGCTCCTTGCTTGTTTTACTCCTCACCAGTGTGGGTCACCCATGGCTGCAGTCCCTCAGGGGTGTCCCTGCTCGGGCATGGGGTGCCCATGGGCTACAATCCCTTAGGGGTGTCCCTGGTCTGGTGTGGGGCACAGGCAGGGGCAATCCCTCAGGCGTGTACCCCCCCTGGTGTGGGGTGTCCTCAGTCCCATGGGTGTGTCCCTCCTCTGTCAGAGAGCATCTTCTTCCAAGAGCCTGTCTCCAGGAACGCTGCCTTCCATGTCTCCTCCATTTTGTTTCCTTTTTTTTCCTCAAAACACATCTCACATGTCTCCGGCCCTAATGGCTACTTTCTTTAACTACATCTGAGCAGAGGTGATATAGGGTCACCGACGGGCTGCAGTTTTGAGGTGCTCACAGTGGTGTTGGAGTCAGCAGGACCTTGTGGTGACCAGCCCCGGACCTCCTCCACACATGGTCCTGCAGCCCCCTGCTACCCACACCCTGCCCTTTAGGGCCCATAGAAATTCACGAACATTTTCTAATTTACCAATTCTTGGCTTTACACCTTAAATACATTTTTTGTGAATACAGGACTTGTTATAAATCTATTTTCAGAGCATCTGAATATGAAGTCATGTAGATGGCTGCGTTACATGGAGTTGGATTCTGAACAAAAATGCTTTCATGCAGTGGCACTTTGTATCGTAACGACAGGCCAAGACACCTCATGACCAGGTGAGAGCTAATGAAGCTTTACATGGTTAAATGTCCCTGAAAAATCTGAAGACAATAATTATAACAGAAAATCTGAAGACAGTAATTATAACAGAAAATCTGAAGATGCTTTGTTATAGGAATTCATGTTGTTATTTCCTCGTTGAGATCTTTCTTGCTGTAAATAATCTACTGAATAACTTGAGCTGAGAGCAGTGTAGGTGAGCATACCCTGAAATCTCAGTCTTGGAGAAGACATTCAGATTTGGTACGCTTTGTAGAAACCTGACTCTTTGATACCTCTTGTGTTTTGCTATTGGATGGAATTTTGCTTTACCAGATTTTTGATGCTTTTCTGCAAAAGTTACAGTTTAAGCTTTGAGGAGAAAAAGAAAACAGAGGACAGAAGTAGGATGGCAGTGTCCGATAAAAGCATGGATTTAGTGAAAGATGTGAGAATACAGGACTGTCAGAAGCAGGGGTGAATATTATAATGTTTTCATCCTGCAACTTTGTTGTGTTGATTTTTAAATACAGTTCTAATGGAAATAGTATCCCTGCTTATAGCTGAACTGCAGTCAGCTCCCTTTGTGCAAAATACCAGTGTATATGAATGAGTTATGCCAGCAAGAAATAAAGATAGAATGTTATTTGAAAGCTATGCTTGTCAGATAAAAGGGGGAATAAATTATTATGTACCTTTGAAAAAAATACATTAAAAATACAAACAGTGAAAAGAAAAGCATTGGGTGAAGAAATACAGTTAAAAGAGCACATCTGTTTCAAATTCTTATTTGGGGAAAAAAAAAAATCTCCACATATGTTTTTATTTTAAATTTGCATGTGTGTTGTTATCCTTGTGTTAACTATTAGGTAAATAAAATAATTGAGAATCCATTTTTCAGTGAAGTTTGGTCAGGAATATTTGTACACACTGTGTGACAGATAATTTGAAAGCTTATTGAAGCTTGCAAGGATCCAATTCCCTGCAGGTCCCTTAATTTAAAATACCTGCCTTTTGTGTATTAGTGTTGACCAAAGACACTTATTTATTTTGGAAATTAAATAATTTTGCCCTTCAGTTTGCATTTTTAACATGCCTTGCTAGAGTACAACATAATACAGAACCACGTCACAGCTACAGTTGTAGCAAGAACTGAACTGAACACGTTTGGTTTTGGTTAATGAGATACATGTATTCAGCCGTGATTGGTTTAGGTAGTGGTTTTAGATACAGTATTTTAAAGCTAGTAGGTTTTCTACTGAATAGATAGGAGGCTCTCACACTAGTAAACCTAGCCATTTGAGCATAAGTAGGGGTGAAATTCCAGTGCCATTGAAATCTGTGGTAAAAACTCTATTAGATTCCTTCAACAAAACTTGTATTTTACCTCATAGCCATTGTATGGGTCTCCCAATCTCAGTCTGCACTTTATTTATAAAGATTTGTGGTGAAAAAGTATTCACTTATTTTATGTTGCAAGGCCCCTGACATTGGAAAAACTGCTTGCATGAGTGTCTAGAACTATTCTGTTCTGGTTTTGTTGTCAAAATGAGGTGTGTGTAAATTAGGAGCCTTGAACCTTTTCAAGGTCAGCTAAGAGAGATGGGGCAATTTATCCCACCTAGGATCTGATTCATCTTCTGGAGGTGATTGCTGGAGGGAGCTACCTTGTACTGCACAAGTGGGAGAAGCCAGGCTGTGGAGCTTCCTATTACTTCCACACGTCTTTGGTGAACACGAAATCCTCAGGTGCTCAAGCAGGCATTAGTCTTCTCTGTCTCAGGCACTATAAAGAACAGTCACTGGAACATAATGAAACAGAAGTCAAGGTAGGAATTTTGAAATTAGCCCCCAAGTAGCTGGGCAGCATGAGTTCATCTCCTGACATTAACTAGGAGAGCACACAGATGAGAAGGAATTTTTACTCTGCGTTTTTTCTGCCAGAGCTAGAAATGTGTTGGGCACTGGGCTTTGAATGAAAATAACTTTATGGACTCATTATGCTCTCTTCTTTGCTGCAGAAAATTAGCGATTCAATATTGTTGCCTCTGCTACTTTATTACTCCAAGAAATAGTAATAAAAAGTAGCAATAGAATCATTAGAGAACTCTATTAAAACCATCACCATGCCTTTAACTGCTGCAGGAAAAGAGAAAGGCTTCTGGACCAAAGTTTTCTGTCCAAGATTTTTGCCCTCTGTAGAGATGAAGGAGGCTAAAAAAGAAATCCCTGTCTGTAGTTCTTGCCAAATAGGCATGGCTTTAGTGTTTGGAGAGTCTCTCTAGGGAGATCAGGAATGGTTTGATGTAGAAAGATTTATGGGCACTTAAAACTTATAATGAAACTGTTATCTTTGCTCTCTCTCCTCTTTCTAAATCATATAAAGTCAGGTGGTTTGTACTCACAGTAGTATTAATAACTGTCAAGTCAGATATAAAGCAAAAAATATTCCTGACTGGTAAAAATTAGAGCTGAGGATGAAAACTGTCAGTGGAGAAGTGATTTTTGTGTTGTCTCCAATAGTAAGGTGCTGCTCTTGCAAATCATTCTCTATAAG
>NW_010332419.1:0-26061 GCF_000700745.2 Antrostomus carolinensis | reverse complement strand
CAGGAGCTTCATGAGAGCCTGGGGATCCTGCCTTTCAGAGCAATTTATGAGACTGAGGCTGAGATGGAGAAAGAACATTGTGTGTTGGAGGGCAAGGTGGGGAGCTGCTGGCAAAGGGAACTAAGTAGAGAAGCAGTGAAGGGGGAAATGGAAAGGTAGTAATGCCATTACAATCAGAAGAGTTTTCTTCGGTTAGCATCTAGCTGAAATACATTCTCTGTTCTACTTAAAAAATTGCACCGTTAATAATCCTGGATTGCCATGGATCAATCCTGCCTCTACTGATGGTACTGAAGTCCGTTGGTTGGTTTTACAAGCCTGGGGTTTCAGCCCCTGTCAGGTCATTCACATGCCTGTATTTCTGACTTGTACAAGGTTGCCAGAGCATTGCAGGGCTGGTTTATACCCGCCCTTATTTTCATGCTAAGATTGAAACATTTTGAAACCTAACTCAAAAAAAGTGAAATTCTGAAAGAAAACACAGAAGTTCCTGTTAAATACTCTGGAGTTGTGTAGGATTATAAAAATTCTCCAAAGCTTGCTTGATAACTGTGGGATATTGAGGATACAACACTCTATCTGTTTTTAGATTTCCCCCGCCTCTAGCCAACAAAATTGCTGCTGTGGTAATCATAGCAAATGATGCTCTTAGGAGTGAAAACTCAGTTTGTCAGACTGAGATATCCAGAGAGAGAAGGTGAAAATATACATTGAAATCCACAGTTTCCCTGTTCTCCATGTATTTTCTAGTAAAGGAAAAAAATTATTTTCTTTATTTTCTCTTTTTTCCCTATTTAAGATCCCCAATTAAAAAGTCGGTTTGCTTACTGTTGGGACTGGCTTGCTAACCTCATCCCCAGTCCAGTCCTACGTTCTGTTTCCCAGAGGCCAGCACCGTCCATGCCAGAGAAGGCTTTATGAGCTAAGATAGGTGCTTCTGAAAAATCTGTCTTTAGGGTAAGTTTCTTCTTTCCTCTCAGAGTTTTGCTGATGTGGTGAAGTCTGAGTGCTTATCATTAATAATAATTAAAAAACAGTGTCTGCAAGTTTGAAAAGGCTGACTGAAAACAAGTAAGTTTGATTTCTGTGCATTCAGAGTTAATACGTTATTTATTTGTGCTGTACTACAGTACAATATAAATCTGTTTTAAATAACTTTTTGTTACTTTCAGACACTTGCTGTTTAAACTATCTTTTTTTTTCCCTAGTTCCTAAACACTTTTAACCTCCTTTTCCTAAATCTTATTCTGTGCTCCATGTGTACAAGATCTCATTTTGAACACTTATTGTTAATTTTTATGATTAGTGTAAGAGAGAAGTGTGGAATCCAGGTCAGTTGGATTGAGTCCATGGGAAAATGCCCCTGAAAATTAATTTATGATAGATGAGATTGATGCTGAAAAGGCTGACTTAATTTGTTTCATTACATTTGGAGAATGAAGCTGAAGGTTTGACAGCACCAAACTGAGGTGAGCACAGCAAAGCCTAGTTCTTGGCAATCTTCACTCACAGCTTTGTCCATGCAACTCTTTAATGATAGGTAATATGCTGCTTTTTGGCAGCTCCTGAACAAAATCCTGAATTAATTTTGCACCCAGGGGAGAGTGCAAATCATCAGTGTGATGCTGTTGATGGTGTTTATTTTTCAGAAACTTCAGTAGTGCAAAGAAGAGGTTCTGAAACATAGGCTGATGAAGGGAGGAACAGGAGAAATGGGGTAACCAGAGTAGGAGAAGAGGATGTTTCTTACCACTGTGTCCAAGGAAGAATGGAGATCAAGGGCTTAAGACTGGATACTACTTAATCTGTGGAAAATGTGCGTCCTTAGCAGGGGTTTGTCCTTCCACATACACTGTAACTGTTTAGTGCTTAGTGTGCGATGGTCCGCTGGTAACAAAAGGACATCAGCAAATTCATTTCTCTTTGAGATCTGAATCATCTTTAAGCTTCTAAGGTGGTGTAATTTCTCTTTTTATGCCATTGTTGAATCACTTCAAGTACAAAGTACAGTTGTTTTTTTTTTTTTATTTCTTTTTTTTACTTTAATGTCAGAATAGTTCTCAAGTACATTATTGTGAGAACTTCTTTCATGAGCAGAAGCATTAAGTGCTGCCCTGTCTTGTTTGACTAATGAAGAGAACAACTAATGAAGTGAGAGTGCAAGAGTTCACACATAATTTCATTGTATTTGAATTTGAAAATGCTGATCTACAAAAGTGCTAAGAATTTATATTTGTGGAAGAAATAGGAAGATGATTATCAGAACAGAGCTCTTAATTCAAACTTACTGCATTGATTTTCTTTAGCATTGCTTCTTTAGTTGTAGGAAAACGTAGAGCTTGAGAAAATATTTTTCCATTTTAAACAAAGGGAGCTGTGTTTCTGGGTTAGCGAATGCTGGTGTTATCTGTGTCTTCATATATGATCTTGTCACTCTGGATCTATTACAAGAAAAAACTGAGGGTTTGGCATCTAATTCATAATGATGGGAATCTACCTTCTTTGTAAGTAAAACTCAGTTTTGGGAAAAATAAATTTTCTATTAAAAATAACATGTTTAAGCCTATTTGTAGATGCAGCCAAATTTCAGAAATAAAGGCATGAGTGAGTACTCGCACCTTGTGGTATATCAGACAGTAATGCTGTAAACTGCTATTGCCCATGCAAATGGTGTTTCCATATACAAACATGGAGAAGTCTATGGCCACTTAGGTGTTTACAAGCACACAACTTGTGTATGTTTAAGACTATGCAATGGTACATGGACTTTGGCAGCGGAAATGTTGTCAATAAAGTGCAAAACCATAGATGTATACATAAGCACATTCCCTGCTTATTAGCAACCTGCTATAAACCCCAGTTGACATAGCTCTTGGTTGTGCGTAATCATCGTGCGCATTTTTAATTATCACATTAAGATTCCCAGTTTCTTGTAAAATCAGTCACTACAGTATTTTCTTTTTTTATTAATACCTGTGTGTATGAGGTGTCTGACAGAGTTATTATCCACTTTGGTGATGAAAAACTCCTGCTGAGGTCCAGGAGAACAGGATTGCAAAGACCAGCATGATGTCTGTCTTATAAAGCGCTCATTCTTCTGACTGACCATCTGTGTGTGGAAAAAGGACTGCTATTACGCAGCAGTAGTTTTGTTGAGTTTGGCCTTGATTTCTTTTTTCCAGGTTCTGCTTAGCAAAGAGGGAGGGAGAGAAGGGAAAAAGAGGATTTCATTGGGGAATGAAGGAGGTGGGGGTGGAGGGAAGGAGGGCTGAAAGCTTAAAAAATGAGTGACTGGTAGAAGAGTACAGTAAAGTCAGTGAATAATTTTACTGTCCTGGTCTAGCAACTTGGGAATGTGCCACGTTAAACAATAACATCTTCCAAGTGAGAAAGGCAGAGAGGGAGGGGAAAGTTAGGGTGAAGTGTGGGGAGGGGACTGGAAGAAAGAGAGGGATTGGATCCTTGAGTACAGTCATTGCCAGTTCTTGGATCAGCTACTTTTTATTTTTCTTTCTTTTTTTTTTTTTTTCATTAAATATTTGACACTGAGTCAATGCCCAGGCTATAAAAATCTGTACTAGTCTGTTACCATTCCTTGACAAATAACATTATAGGTAGGCTGCTGGCTTTGGGTTTTACCCACATAAATTAAATTGTTATTGCTTCTTTGGAGCCTTATGGACCTCACTTCTCTAAAATCATCATACGGCATTGAAGGAGATCTAGAGGCAGTGCTCCAGCAAAGATGTAGGGCTGACATATGACTTGGCCTAGCTTTTTTTTTTTATTTTCTTTGTCTACCTACTGAAAATGTTATCCAGGGGCTTTTGAAGGTTTCATAGATTGTTTTCCAGAGGTCTAGTAGGCTTACTGATTTAGACACCTTCTGCCAGTTTACTCTTTTGACTACAGTGCACGTCTGGGATTTCAGCACAGAGGGCATCTTGGTCAGCTTGCTGAGCTGCTGGGAAAAATTGACGTAAATATGCATGCAATGCACAGTTACTGGATGCCTTGGCAAGAAGTATGCTGCTTTGGGAAACTTTCGGTAAACCCAGAGAACATTTCCTGCCAAGCTGTTTTCTATGCCCAGTTAGCAACAGCAACATGTTGCAGGAGTGTTGATTTCAGGTGTGGCATGCAGGATGGAGGAGGCTTTCAGGGCATGGTGGCCCAGAACAAAGGCACTGTCAGTTTGCTGCTGGAGAAGACTTCTTGTTCTGATGGAGATGGTATATGAGGCTTGGGCAGTGGCCACCCGCAGCCTGGGTTTGGGCTCCCATGAATATAATTTTTGTGGTATCTTGCAGACATCTGGTTTGGAGGAAACTGATGCTGTGACTGAATGTGGTTCTTAGTTTAATTAAAAGTTAAACTCCAACAGGTCTGATGCACCATCTGGTAAGAAGATGTACTGTGTGTGCCTGGCTATACATGTGTGGTGTGCCTCTCCTCTTCCCCCAGCGTCAACGCGCCGGGGAGAGCAACACCAAGCTGCTGCTGGAACCGCAGTGGATTTCATGCTTAAGCCTGCCTTTCATCAGTGGCTGAACAGACCCCATCAGACACGTTTCTCTGGAAAGGTGCAGCAAACATGAGTTGCAGCTGCTAGTTTGACTAGTAGGTTTGTCTGGAGGGTGTGAAATTGTAGCAGGCTCTGGGCTTGGTGGGCAAGAGGAGGGGCAGGGCTGAAAACCTGAGAACGTTGCTGTAGATATTGGATAATGTCAGGCATTTGAGCCAATGGTAATAGGAAGCAAGCCCCAGATAAGCACTGAACTGGTCTGAAAAACAAAACAAAACAAAAAACAAAGAGCCAACCAAGGGAAAAAAAATATGTAGGAAGCTGAGCTTCCTGTATCAGGTGTTTTCCTAAAGAGCTAACATATCACAGCGTTGAGGGAGACCCAGCAAGGAGGTAAGAAAGAGAAACATGTTGCTTTACTAACTCATAACCCATGCCAGTTAAGAAGTATTTCATGCTTTTATGAGGATGGATGTGGCAAGCCTCCAAGAAATGGGTGAAAATAATGTAGAAAACACTTCCTCAATTAGCTAAAACATTGCAAGGATGTAATAGAAGGAATGGCAATCATAGGAGGAGGAAGTTGCTTACAAAAACCTGTTCCATGTTATTCAAATTATTCCTGATGTGAAGATAGGGATAAACAGTAAAAGGACAAGATTTGCTAATGACACAAAACTATTCAGGAAAATCTAAACTCACCAATCCTGGGGATTTGCAGATGCAATTAGGATGACAAATGGATGAATCTCTTATCTCAAGTTATTTTGTAATCTTAGTAAATGAAGAGTGAAGAAACTAGTGTAAATTATACATATGCCATGACTAGCAGGAAACGGCTATTCCTGTCTTGTGGGGGAAGCACCTCAGGTGTCATTATGGCTACCTCTGACATTCTCACCTCAAAACAATGTCAGAGTCAGATAGCATGGTAGGAGTCAGTTGGAAGGGAATAGAAATCAAAGTATAGAGCATCATTCCACAGAGCATTCACACTTGGTCTTCTATGTGAAGCTCTGGGAACATTGTAATTTACAAGTCCTAAGGATTTTAGGAAAAACTGGAGGGATGGATCATAAGGATGCTATGGAATGACTTGCATGTAACAAAGAGCTTGATGGACTTCCTAGGCTGGAAAAGAGCGATTGTGGTGGAAAGATGATCCTTATCTTTAAAAGCAGTGCTGCTGAATGAAGAAGGAGAGAGAAGGTACATAAAAAGCCATTCCCTTATCTTTAAAAGCAGTGCTGCTGAATGAAAAGCCATTTCTCTATTCATTGTTTCTCACTAAACAAGAACTATGAACACTCAGTTAAATTCTCAGATAACCAATTTTAAAAAAGCAAAAGGAAATGCGATGAGGTCGCAGACCTCATTGCCACAGGATATTGTCCTGGACAAAAGCGTAAGCAGGTTTAGAAAGGTTTAGGCAAATTAGAGGAGGATGGGTTTTTAAGTACCTATTAAACATGGTAGTGCAGGTGCAAACTCTCAGTTCAGGAGGTCTATAAGCTGGTACCTTGCTAGTAGCTGGATGGATGCAGCAGGGAAAGAATTACAAGAATTACTCTCTATATACCCCTTTTCTTATAGCTGTTATTAGACTGGACTACATAGACCTTTGATTGGCTCAACATGGCAGTGCTAGATTATGAAATACATTTTTTTCCCCCACTTGATTGCATAAGAAATGACTTCTTGTCAGCCTGGTACAAGTGGCACAACACATCACCAAATGCATGGGGAGAGTGTTTGTGGAGGCTGTTTCATGGCAAGGTGGGCTCTGCACAGCGTGCCAGGAGAACTGTGCTCGTGGCAAGGATGCCCACATTTCTGTCTGGCTTTACAAGTGGAGGGGATGATGGAAATCCTACAAGGCCAAGGCAACGTGCTCTTCATTTAATACACATCATCTCAGTCCCAACGGTGATTGAAAACACATTTTTACAACAAAGAGAATGAATGGCCACAGTTAATTTTGTAGATGGGAATCTGCTCTGGGAAAGTGAACAATGGCTGATCAGAGTCGTGTTCTTGCTGATAGTATGGCTGCTGATGTTTTTTCCATATCAGTGTCAAAGAGGGAAACCAGCAGCTCCTATGCCAATGAGAGCGCTATCTGTTATGAGTGTCAGCACTTTGTAAACTACTTCACTATGCTCCCTGTCTCTTCCCTTCACCTCTTAGCCTCCCCTTTAATAAATATTTTAGATGGAGAGATATTCTCTGCAAGACCTACATGTGCTGTGTAGATGTACTGTAAATGTGTAGAACAGAACCTCCTTTTACCACCTGCTCTGGATTCCACTCACAAAAATCTGATGGGAAAAATGAGTAGCATAGACTGAGAAGTCAGGTGAAAAAGTAAATATGCTCTGATTCAGTCATAAAAGCAGACATTTAAAAAAAGTTCACCAAAACACTTGATAAGAAATCCATGTGAGTAGACTCTGAATTTTAGAGCGTAACTTGAACTGCAATATTTAATTCATGTTGTGGGTTTTTTGGGGTTTTTTTTCCCACTTCTGATTTTTGTCCAAAAGTGGAAGTGCAGGAAATCTCTCAAGAAAAGCAGTTCTGGAGATTTCCAGCTCATTTTGGGGCTCTAGAGATTCAGATAGTTTGGGTAAACCTGTGAACTTTTGGATGTTTATCTGAACTGAACCTGAACTCTAAATCTTCTAGGGTTCACCCAGCTAAGTCAAAGGGAGGAAGGCCTATAATGATAATTTTAATGTTCTTTTCTCATTCATCCATGGATATGACCCTCCTCAGCCTCCTGAGAATTTCTATGTGCTGTGTGAAACAAAGAAAAAGCTAAATAGTGTATATCACATATGCACAATTAAACATTGTATGCACCATTACAGCTTCAGCTGCTGTACAACCCACTTGCTAGCTGCTGTCTTTGTAGGAGAATTTAGCCAGAAAACAGATGACTGTTGCCGACCTGATATTGCTTCTAATGAAGTCTTTCATGACAGACGAAGATAACTTATGAAAACCCACTAGAAACAAAATTACTGAGCTATAGTATGCAAAGCAACAAAAAGAAAAGAAAGCGTAATAAATAAATACATACATGAATATGTAGTGTTCATTCTGTCAAGTTTTTAGAAGTGAATATAGCAACTTTTTCCATGTCTGACCTTATAATCACAGCATCTGAGCTCTTGATGTTTATCTATGGAGACCTCTGGGAAACAGGGGAGCAGTTTATAATCGCTATTCTATAGAAAATAATTTTTTATAGTACCAAAGATGATAATATAGCCTTCCTGATGTCAAAGGCAAGGCACTAGCTGATTTTTCTTGCTACAGGATTTTACTACTAGAAGTTATTGTAAGAAATCCATAGCAAAGTGAGGAATGGAGACAAGATTTGCATCTACTTTGTCAAACTATCCACACATACCCCATCATCCACCACAGTTATCACTGGCTCAAGAAGAAGCCATGATATGTTCCCTGAGAGTTCTCCAGCTTGAAAAGACCCCAAAGTGCTACCCTGGCCTAGCTCTCATATATTCTGTCCTTTTCAGACTGTATCAGGGATGACAGTGGTCTTACACTTATTAACAAATAGGTGTGATGAAAACATAAGACCTGTGTTCCAACGTCCTTCCAGATGCAAGAAAATTAATTGAGACAAAAATGCAGGTGAACCTGCAGATTAGCAGCTTGTTAGCAAGTCTGAAGAGGCAGTGCACTTCATTGCTGAGGTCTGGAAACATGATGCCCTCTACTCCTGTCACCTGCCTTTGGGCACCTAGGTGAGTACCACTGTTAGGAACCTTCCATGCTTCCTCCAGTCCATGGAGTGCTAGTGAATGTGCTTGTAAGATCTGGTTGACTTTCTGGTAGTGCCTGGAGCTACAAGGGATAAATCTAAAGCTTGCTTCCCAGACGCCTTCCCAAGTCGTACTTCTAATGTTTATGAAATCACTGTGACTGTGTTACCACAGCAGCAATCATTTATGCCTTTGGAGCTGCTGCCACTGCAGGGGAAGTTCAGAAGAGCTCATTTTATTTTCAAAGGAATTTGGAAACCATCAGCACTCAGTTTGAGCTCCTGGGTTTTCCGCAGAGCTCTCCCATGGAGAGAAGCTGATGAGAGCAGCTGCATGTTGAGACCTCTTCAAAACTTCAAGAACTGCTATTAGGTCCTTCAGTCACATGAAATGTCTGTTGCAAAGTTCAGACTGGACTTGTTCACAGATTTCTGACTCTCAAACAAATTACAGTTAATTTATACTTTTGAACAGGAACTATGTGGGATGCAGTAAATTTGTGGGATTTCCAGATTTTTGAAATTTGGCTAGCTCTCTGTTTTTTTCTGTGTGGGGATCCATGCAAGCATGAAGTTCATAGATATGAAGCTATGAAAGCTGTACCTTAAGGAATTATTTTAATAAGTCCCTGTAAATGGAGATTTCCAGTCTGGCAAACTTACATTACACACCTTAATTCACATTGTACTCAGTCTTTCTAAAATACTGCCTCCTGAAGATTATGCTTGAATAAAAACACTCTCCAAAGTCATTCAGCTTCTAGGAACATCCTATTGGAAAAGTCATGGGTTTGGTTTTTTTTTCTCTTAATGAAGCCAATGCAATGGAGCGCTGAGTGGGAGAAAGATATTAATAAACAATTCCTCTAGAGGTAAAGGCTTAGGAGAAATGTCCATGCCAGCAGGTGAATGCCTTCTAGATATACTTAACCTGGTATGTGCAACTGTGTTTACATAGCAAATCAAAGAAGATTAGCTTCTATACACAAGGTCCAAGGAGATCTGAACCAGAGGAATTATACTTACTTGAAGGATAGAGCACAGTGATCTACTTCTGATCAAAGATTGCTTTAGGGCCTTTCTCACAGATCAAACTCTTGGCCTCAGCTTGAGATATAGGTACAAAATTGACTCAAATGTTCGCTGTCTGGAACCCTTTTAGTTTATCTAAATATGCATTGTTCCTCTGCTTTTGACCTAGTATTGATAATGTTTATTTTGCTATCCAAAGAATGGTTATGACTTTCTTTTGAAGCCAGAGTATTGGATACAAGCTTACAGAAATGAATACTTGCAAGAAATACTTAGATCTGAGTCTTGCAATATCTTTTATTCTGAAAATGTTTTACAGAGAAGTCCCACAGAAAGCAGGTCACCATCAGCAGTAAGATTATAGTGCTGATGCGGCTTTATCTCAGAGAGAGAGAAAAGCCAGGCAATAAAATGGGATTATCAGTGGAAATGAAAACATTCGAAGGAGTGAAGCATAAGAATAAACAGTCTCTCTCAAACGCCCTCGAAAGAGAATCTTTCAACTGGGACTTCAGATAAGGAAACATTTCCAGTAGAGGTGCAATTAGGAGAAATAATTGGGTCAGTTGAACTCTGGGTCAGTTGACCCTGGACCTCATTGTGGCTTAGGTCTGATTCTGCCCTGAGCAGGAGCAGACCAGGGAATGTGACTATACACAATCTTTGTGGGGCCCAGATTCATCTCTTTCTGAGTCCAAATGTCATAGGTTGAAGCACTGACAATATTGCCAAACAGTGGAGGAGCTAAGATCCAGATCTGGATGGGGATCTATGCAGTGTGGTTTGGATCCCCTTTATCCCTAGGGTACTGTAGCATGCTATCACACTTTTGCTTTCCCTTGTTGAACTTATTTATTTGTGAGTCATGCAATTCTGTCAGCTCACAGCCTGGTTTCTTCTCCCTGATGAAGTCTGAGAGTGGTGATTAATGTCTTATGTTTTGTTGTGCCATGAGTTGCCATGGGAATGAGCTCGAGGTTGCAAATCTAATGAAATATCCTATCTTGTGGAACAAATAAGAGCAGGAAGTGGTGACACTGTGAGCAAGAAGCCTTATGTGAAAGTCTGAGATCAGTTTAGGTCAACCTACCTGTCCTAGTACTTCCTATCCTGTCCTTCAGCACATCTAGAACTTGCTCTGATTAGTAGTTATTTGTTACTTAAATATGGACTTTAGAGCTTAATTTCCTATGTTCTTTTAAAAATAATGGCTGTGAAATTCTTGTTGTTTACTGACTGAAAACTTTTTACTTGCAGAAAAAGGAAGAAAATACACCTAAAAGCAAAAATATATGGGGTAAAAATCAAGAACTGCTGAGAAAAATACCAACATCCTCCTTTCTAGCCCAGGATGCAGTGCTCTCTAGTAGATGTACTGAGAGGAGTGTAAAACCAGAGGAATATTAGAGTGATGCTTTCATTGTTAAACTGTCAAAACAGCTGGTGATCTGCAGTGTAGGGACTTCCTGGGGCAGAGGTTGTATTTTGACCTTTGTGTTTTATAGCTAGCGGTCCTCACTTCCTTCACTTCTAATGTGCTTCAAAATTATACAGGATTTTGCAGACTAGAAGAAACATCTCACTCTGTACAAAGTTATTAGAAAGGGTGGTGCAGTCTCTGAACAGCTAGTATAATTGTTTCCTAGTCAGTGATACTGCCAAGTGTGTAGGAAGCTGAATTCTTCCTGTACAAGTATTTCCCATAATTTGTACCTTAATTTCCACTATGCTAAGTAGAATAACTTCCTCTCCTGGGGTGGGCTTTATTTTCTCTTTGGGCATGTGTAAAGACTGGAAAACTGTATGGAGTATGTTGTTGCTCAGTGTTGTCCTTTTCCAAAACTCTGGTCCGTGTGGCCTGCAGGATTGTGCTGGGAATTTCTCCCCTTGCGTTTGAACCCTGCCCGCGATTTATAGGAGGATGGAAGTCCTGACATTTGGAACACAGCAATGCCTATTGCTTATTTCCCAGTAGAACTTTTGACTTACAAGATTTAGATGCTTTTCTTTATTAAATAGAGTGAATACTTCAGTGTTTTCAGCTGAAAGCCCATCAACATATCTCCATATTTTGTCAAGGGGCTCAGCTGCCAATTCTCAGTAGAAGTGCTGTTAACTGTGGTGGTAATCCAGCATGGTGGTCTAAGAAAAGGATAGGAGCCAGACATTTGTGTTCAGGCTCCACTTTTCTCTCTTGTATTTGGCTACAATCACCAAAACCAAAGCTTTAAAAAAAGTCTCTGGTTTGTGATAAACAAGATGGTCACCCCAGAATCTGGACCCCATTGCTTTTGAAAATGCTGTCTCTTACCTTTCTGTTTGGTAAATGTTTGCAATGCAATGGTTAAATCTAAGAAAGTAAATGTGCAGATGGTAGACTAGGTTGTTAATTTTGGTCTGTAATTGCAAACTGAGAATAGAGTAGGAAAATTCATACAAAACTGGATTATATATTTGAGGCTTTAATATCTGCTGTTGTATCTCCATCTCTCCCTGTCTCTTTCTCTCCCTCTTTTATGCACACACGTCCCCAGGCCTCATACTCTCTGCTCTGGCTCCCAGCTCATCTCTGCTGTCGCCACAGTGGCATTTGGCAGTCCCTGAGGTGAGAGAGGGAGCGGGAAGTGTGCTGTATGGCATCCTGCAGCTCTGCCCCAATACAAAACACGTTTCCTGCCTCCAGGATGCTTTTTCATGTCTCCACTTTCTGAGCATTCCCTCTTCCCCTACCCCTGCAGGACACCACTCCCTCTCCTTTAAGAAAAGTTTTATATTCAGATTACTAATTTTAACCTGATTATTGTTTGTGAAACCAATAGTTGGAAGAAGTCAGTTATTGGTTAACAGATTTAGTGGTAAATCAGTTCCAGCAGCTCGCTGTGCTGCTGCTAGCATGAATCCACGTGCTTCTCAGCTAGACGCTCTCCTCTCTCTCTCTCTCTGAGGTCCTTTGCTGGGTCCATATGGTGTTAGGGATGTAAGCACTTCAGAAGAGTGTTTCAATATACAGTTATGACTCTAATTTTTGGCGTCAGCTTTTTATTACAAGCTGTTGCCTGGCTAGAGGCATGAGAGAGTGGGAGCAGGGAGGGTTCTCGACCATGTGTGAAGCAAGGAGATGGCAGGCAGCAGTAGCAGAAATAATACAATAGGTTTTCTCTGGAGCATGAAAATGGGGTCTGGAACAATCCCCTTGGCCTGCTGATCCTGCTAATTGATATCTGTTGGTAGCTCTGAGGTTTATAGCATGGACCATGACAGTTTTGCTGGGAGGAAGGGTCAGGATTTCAACCGCAATAAAAGTTGCAGCTCAAGTTAGTAGCATGTGAAGTGTTTTGGTCTGGCATAGAAAAGGGTGCACAAAGTATGAAATCCAAAGCTCTGCTTTAAGACAAGATCTATACTAGGTACTGGTGCTAATTTTCTATATTGTCTTGAGTTTTATTTTCATGTAGGTCAAAATGTAATGAAAATATAAGCAGACGTATTTCTATGATAGAGAGTAAGCTCCTGACATGTACCAATTTGATTTGTGTTTTATATTAAGCAGAAGTTGATACTTATAAATAAGTTGAGTAAATATTTCCAAACAAAACTAGTAATAATTTTAAGAGATTGTGCAAAATTATTAGTAAATGACAAAGATGCAGAGTAATATCCTCTGATTAGCAATTACAAAACTAGGAGATACAAAGTTAAAACTAAACTCAAAAAGGAATTAAAATATGTCAGGGATGGATATGCTCAGGTTTAGGATCTGTCCTGAAGTGATCTTCTTGTAGTAGCCTTATAATATCAGATATTATTACCATACACACAGTACCACACACAGTTCTCCCGGACAAGGTGCTGGTGTACAATGGTTGATGGGAAAACCAGAATACCAGGTATTTCCTAGATCACAATGGGAGCAAAAGCATCAGATTGACTTAGCATGGAGCCAGGTTTGATCCAACTGAAATTACTAATTCTAGGCCAACAGCAGCCCTGCTAAGTGTGACCTGATCACATTGTGATTATGTGGGTCCCTGTGTACCATGTTCCCCTGTGCTCTGGGTTGTGCTGGGCTTACAAAATAAGAACCAGAGCAGCCCTGTTTTTTGGAAAGAGCATAGGTATGTCCTGAGGAGGTGGCTGAGGGCTGGATTTTCTAGGCTATAGCATGCTGAAGCAGATGGACAGAGGGTCCTGGGGGGAAATATTGGAGATCAGAGGTTCCCAGCACTGTGCATGTGCTAGGTCTGTTTCGGTTTTTTGTTTTATTATCAGGAGTTTGTACCTCCTCACAAACTACATAGGGAACCAAGGTACCTTAATGAGGGTTAGAGATCCCACTTAGGAGTCAGGAGTGAGGTGGACTGTGCAATCTCATGTATTGTGCTTGCCCATAAGAGAAAGATTTGTGGTCTGTTAAATTTTGTATACATTTTGGACCTTTCTGAAGGTAGTTAAGGAACAAATGAGTGTAGAGAATCCTTCTGAAGGGGAAAAGGATGAGAGTATTCCATGGAGATGTATTAAAGTCAATCTGAACTGATGACTTTACAAGCAAAGTACCCCGGATCATTTGTTTTGTGCCATAGGATTGTGTATGAAATATGGAAATGTGTACATGACCTTCTTTTAAAATGCTGTGATTTATTGCTGCCAGAACCATGAGGGAATCAAGATGAGCTTATGAAGAAATCAATGTTATGTGGCATTGCAAAATCATGCTAGGTCTGACGAATCCTTTCTTAAACCCTTTAACCACAAGAAATCTGCTGCTTTACTCAGATGTTGTGGAGTGGATATCTCATCCACTCTGATTCCAAAAAGCCTTGGCTCTCTAAGTAATTTTTAGGAAGGTGATGTTTGCCTTTTTTTAGTATTAGTGTTTGTGATCTGTGCAATCTTTTGCATGCACTTAGGTTTTGTTGTCATGATGTCTTTCAATTGCTGAGACACTTGAATGCTGCTGGGTTTATTTTCTTTGGCAGTACAAAACAGCCCATTTTACCTTTTTCAGATTATTCAGCAACCTTTATTTGCCTTGCTTTACTAAACATGCTTTAGTTTAAAAAATACTATGTTCTTTCACATTTATAATTTAATGTGTGCTTCACCCATTTTCTCCAGCCTTCTTTGTTCTACAGCTGCTATCTTCAGGTGATAATTTGGAAGCAGGCAGAGGAACAGTGCAGAGAACCAAAAATTTTGGTTTCTTTTCTTCGAAAGATACTGTTAATCTGCTGAAGCAAAAAAATTCTTTGAGCTGCAAAATGGAACAGCACAACCCTCAAATCATAACACAATTACTTGGGTTCAGAAAGGAACCTCTGATTTTCATTGCCCGTCTGTGTTTTCTACAGTAAAGGAGTAAATCTATCTGATATTAACAACTAGGTTTTTTTTCTCCTTTTCTCTATGTGCTTTTGTGAACAACTAGTGCATCAGTAGCATGCATGAAACCTTCAGATACCTCAAGCAGACTTTGTTCTCTAAAAATACTGAGCTCTCGATCTCAGGCCTGCTTGGTGATTCAAAGCAGGGGCTCAAAGTCGCAGATTATTTTTGAAAATCTTTAGTGGATTTGGATTTAAATGGAGTTTTGACCTATCCAAGAATTAGCTTATAGAGGTATTGTGGTACATGAGCTTTCAAATGTCTTGTACTTCTTGGTAAAGCAATAAAGTTGTTGTCTTTGCGCTGTGCAGAGCTAACCTTTGTTGATGTTAGCTGTACTACAGCTTTGGGAACACTTGGGAACACTAATGAGCCTGTCCTCATTAGACAGGTGTGATGGAAAGTACCCATCAGACAGCTGTAACATGCATAGTGGGTTTCTATGCAGAGCAGACACACAGCGACATGGCACGTATGCAGCCAGGGGAATATGCTGCAGTAAGGCTGCCTGGGTTCAGACCTCCTTCCCACTTGTTGAGCCACAGTCATGCTACACTGCCTACCTCACCCATCCTCAAAACCTGCTGGCATTTGGGGTCAGCTGGTGGCAGTAATCTACCTGACCCTATGCCAAACTGCACTCTTGCTTTCTCCTTGCTGAAGCTATCAAAACATGAGGCTTTATTAGACTTGACTTGGGAGTTTTGGTGGCTTCTTCTCAGCTCTCCTGCATCTGTCATGGCAAATTTCTCTGTTGCTGCAGAATCCTCCACTACAGGGCTGTGGGAGCACTCTCCTGCTCTCACAGCCCAAATGATGTCTGCTTACAATAATGTTCCTACAGAGATGCTGGCTGAAAGCCTTTGCCAATGAAACTGTCTTCGGTAGCATGTTTCCCTTCTTACCAGAAGGGGAGGACAGTGACATTTCTTTCCCTGAAGCTTCTGGCCATAGTCAAGATTATGTATGACAGGGCTATGTCCTGTATGGATCATGTGCATTGTATATGCATCTCAGCTTGAGGAAGTCTAGCTTGGCTCACCACTACTTTGTGGTTGCGTATGACAGGGATTTCTTTTTTATCAAAAAAAAATTGTTTTTAATTAGAAAAACTTTGTATTCAGACAAGATCAATCATTTTAGTCAAAGTTTCCAACATTCTGATGAAAAAACAGATACTGTAATATTATTGCCATATGTTATTATTATTGCCATTGTTTTCAGTCAAACCTGTGAATTTGTTTCAGTGCTATTTTCAGATGAAAGTTTATGTCTTGGGACCTTAATTTGAAAGTGATTTTTTTTTTCTTTGCGTCTGGTTTGGCAACATGGTGTCCTTCAATAGGGATGAAATAAACTCCGGATGTGCTTGGTTCAAGTGTCAGGATTTCGGGACTGGCCTTAGAGTAGAGGAGTTACTTGGCAACTCACACTTTGTTTCCTCTCTCTCTGCTCCCACATTCTGCTAGTGTGAACAGAGCAACTGATGCTGAGGAGCTGATGTCTACATAAAGCACATTCCAGGTGCTCTGCCTTGAACTATTTCTAATCTGGTCCTGTAGGATGCATAAATGTAACAGATTAGAGTACAGTAGGTGCACTGCTGGAGCGGATCTTCCAATTTAGTTTCATAATGCAGTTTGTGAACCCTAAGGCTGTTTGAAGTGCAAACCAAAGCATGATAAGTGGGATGATGAGGACATTTTCTTCAAAAGCTTGCTCCTGATTTGAAACAGAAAGCTAGTGTGGTCACACTTCCTTTATTTCTTTTGCTCAGTGATTCCTGACACATTACCTTCTATGTGAATATCCCTCACGTGGTTAAATCTTCAGAAATGCAGCTGTGCTTTTATGCAAGCTTAAGCATTATGGGCCTTTACACAGTAAAAAAGAAAAAAATAATCTAGTATTGTAAGAAGTCCTGTGCAATGCGTGTTAAAACTGTGTGAATGGTTGTCCTCCCTGTGCTTCAGATCATTTATAAGTCATCTGGAGCTAGTATCTTTTGTGCAATTTTTTATCAGTTCAAAATGTGGACTAATTTTCACATATTCAGTGGCCTTCAGCAGCAAGTTTTTCAAAGCCCCTCACTATCTATGATGTCAGCTACATTTTTACCTGGCCTGGATTCTATTTCACTTACATTACACCCTCACTTCTACATAACCTCTACTTCTGCTCTGTTTTGGCTTATCACCTGTAAAATAGTTGCCTAACTTCTGAGATAAAAGCACAGATGATAACAGTGTGAAGTGTCTATCCACCCCAGACCAACTTAAATTAGGGAGTGAAAGGTGTCCTGTTAAAGTGAAGATTATCTTCATCTGTCAGTCATCCGTGTATATAGAACTACAAATCCAAAGAATATACTGCTATATTAGCCATATTTTTCTACATCTGTATGTTTATAAGAAAACTATGGTCTAGCATGCTTGATATTTCTAATACATTCAATATATACAACAAACAAGCATTAATGAGTTTTAAAACTGTGATGCTTATTCAGTGCACTCAGTGCTCTTGAATGTGAGCCAACATTAATTCAAGCCCAGTTGATCCTAATAAGTAACTAAGACCCCATTTCATAAACATGCAATTCTAGCTTGTTATTTCTGGCACTGCCATTAAGCAAAAGTCTCTACCCTCAGAACGACAGAATTAAGGGATTAAGGATAAACCGAAAATCATGAATAAATCACAATTTCTTCCCTCCTCTTCTCCCCACCAAAGGCAACTGTAGAGGGGGTCAGTAACTGCTCTCGGTCATACACCCTTTCTTCTGTGAGTTATGCACAGGAGTGTGACCTACCAAGGCAGTGGGGTTTGCTCATATGAGTAGAGTCTGTAGAATCAAACGTAGTATCCGATAGCTTCTATTATTATCATAGTATCACTAGGACAAAGCACTAACGCCTGCACTAAAAGCTACTACTTTCCCTTAGCCATCCTGAACAGGGGTCTTTAGTGCCTCTCTAACATCTGTTGTCCTAATACATATTTCTTTTGAAAAGAAACCTATGACATTTCAAAAGAATCTATTACATTCTTTACTAAGATGCAATCAGTGTCATTTCAGATAATCTGGAACATGTGTTACAGTTGTTCCTTAAATAGATTTTTCTTTCCTACTTCTCTGATTTTGCAGAAAGATATTTTATGAAGATCTTGTGGAAAAGGAGAAACTTTGCAGCAAATTGTCAGGAGTTGCTTTTTATTAAATAAGGTCTAGTGATGCAGGATCAAAGCAACAAAGACTGAAAAACAATGTATTTCTCAATACAGACATTTCTTACTCAGCCTTTCTCTCTACTAAGCCACTGGATTTCTCATGCAGGTGTTGCAGTCTTAGAGCTGTAGAATACAGGTTCAAGACTATCCTTTTACATGACTGTACAGTGCCCAGTCACTGGTGTCTTTGGCTCTCTGAGCTTCTAGGCATTACGGTGATATGGAGAAAAGCAAGAGGCAAGGATACACTTCACCTCTCTCCTGTGGTGACAGTTGCTTACTTGCCTTCATAAGGTCTGTGTTTCTAACATACTCCTTTGCTCAAACTCTGAGCCTCTTGCAAATGCTGCAGCTTTCATGTGACGCTGCTGTATTGTTGCAGCATTGTGCCAAGATTAAAAAAAGAAATCTAGTTAAATTAAAAACTGGGGTACTAGTGGCCTTATAGACTTGCTGTCATGTTTATTCAGTGTCAGTGAATGGCTGTGCTGTTTGGCAGCACTCATTAATTTTTCTCAAGTGGTTGATGATGTCGTTATTGTTCTGGGCTTTCTTTTTTTCTTCATAAGCAATTGTTATTTTTACAGAAGCATGTGGGGAGAATGCTGTGCACACAGCTGTGTGAGGAATGAATTCAGAAAAAGCCAAGTCAGATTGTAAGAGAAATCAGGTGTATTGCCATCAAGTTTTGGGTCAGTAGCAGGGCACTAAGTGACTTAGCTTTCTTAAAAAACAGAATAAGGCTTTTAATTTCTGAGCAGAACAGGGGAATGTGTGCAACCCACAGAGACTGGAGTCTCTCCAGGCCTATCTAACATAATGAGAGAATTCTTTGTGAAATGCACAAAATCATGACATTCTAGTGGTGAGTGAAATATTTGATTACTTTTTCCATAACCTTAAATAATTGGAATGTTCTTTTGCAATCCCATTCCTGGTGAGGACTAGGAATATGTAACCTCACCATATATCTACCTCAGAGACATCTCCGGGGCAGTGTATGGTGATATGGAAAAATGGGTTGAAAAGCCTTTTTTAAGCCCCAAAGAAAAGTTACAGGCATGTTGATCTGGGAAAACATCCAGGAGATTAATTCAGAGTCATGACCACAAGTCTGAGGAAAGGAAAGATGGTCTGGGCAAGGTTTGGTGAGTGCTGTGGTGGCCAGCGAGATAAGGGTCAGTGTCCAGCACAGCCTGGAATGTCTGTGTGACCATTTGCAGAAGGGGAGAAGAGCCACACTGCTAACTTGCACTTGGGGACAGGGCAGCACAACCATGGTCTGGGGTATGAGGTCCAGTCCTGGTCTGGCTGGACTGACTGGCAAAAAAGACAGCCAGGTCCTGAGCTGATTCTTTGTGCCCTTTCAGTGCACCCTGCTCCCTGCCACCATCCTGAGGGGGTCCACATGTGTGCTGAGCATTCCTGGGGCTGGTTGGTTTCTCCTCAAGTTTGTACATGGAGGTCTCAGCCCTGTGGGTGACAGGCAAAATCTGGTTGTGCCAGCTCAGCGCTGGGCCCCTGGCTGGCTTGCCCCTGTAGCCTTACAGTGTTGATGCTAAAAGGACGGCATATTCCCAAGGAGTTTTATGGAGAAAGGTGGACAAACAGGAAGGAATAAAATTGCACTCAGTCCTGGCTGAGAGCTGAAATGGCTGCAAGACGTTGTCTTAGTCCTGACAATCATTAGTATTTGTCAGTGTGTGAGGACTAAGAGAATAATAGAGAAGGGATTTGGGGACTTTGCAACACAAAGGAGATTTTTAACATCATGTAACATGTCTGGCTAGCATGAGTAGTGGGTTAGCATGGTCTTTCACAACAAAGCTTATTTGATACATTGAGGGGCATGATTTAGCATTTCAACAGTGGTAAAGAACAATTAAAATCTATTAAAGTGGTCCTTGACATTCAGGACATGTATGCTCCTGCAGCAGTAGGAATATCTCTAGGTACTTTGTTAGGGGTTTGGTATTTGATGTATGGAGAAACTGAGCAGCTCTGACACAAGCCATAGCAAGCCATAGAAGAAAAGGATAGTTTCTCCCCTGTGGAAATGGCAACTGGGCAATCAGGAGGAATCTTATGGGTTGAGATTCCCAGTACACTGACAGCTGCATTGGCGTATGAAACAGGAATACAGGCATTGGGTGATACCCGTCTGAACAGCTTGGGATTGCTTTAAAGTTAGACCCCGTATTTTTACTCCCAGTCACATCATATCCCTCCTAGCAGAAGACTATGTGTATTTAGTCACTGAGAACAGAGTACATATTGCTCAGCATGGCTGTTTTATCATACTGCTCGTGGATAGTTCTTTCATATTTTATATTGTGTAAACACAGAAGGCAGTTTCTCAAAGAGTAGTTTGGAACTGGACTGTGTTGACACAGCATTTCATGAGGACCCAGAATAGCCTGAATGGTTGTTTCTAATGTAAAACCATTAAACCATTTAAAGCTGGACCAGTTTCATTGATGTGTTGGACCATGAGTAGTCTGGTGCAAAGGAGCTAATATCTGTAAGAGGTTGAAAGACTGGAAAGGGATGGTAGGAGTTATATATTGACAGAAGATGAGCCAGGCTATATCATGCCTGTTTGCCAAATTAATTATTTGTTTCAATATTTATAAAAGTGAATAGAAAACAGATGGTAGAAATGGAGATGCCTGTCAGGTTTCTGTAATGGAGAAAGAGTGAGAGGAAATCAGAATCCCACCATAAGAGGGGAACAGGAAATTAAAATGTCAGACAACTGACAAAACTGCAGGACCACACACAAATATAAAGAGGTTTCTCATAGGATCTCTAAAGCATTTAAAATTCAAGTTTTCTCTCTTTTGCCACCCAGAAATCAGAATAAGGATTTTTCTTTTAAAAAAAGAGGAAAGTTGAAACACACACCCTCAACTCAGTTCTGTTAGAATACAGTATATTGAAAATTTCTTTGGAAGCATATCTGAATAGTTTGGGTAAGTCCTACTCTAATATCTGTTAAGAAGACACAGAGGAAAGGAGCGGGAGTTGGGGAGTTCCTGACTTATGTTTCAGGTTTGGTGGTATCCACATCCCTGACCTTGGCAGTAAGAATTCATGGTCTTTACTCTGCAGAGACCAGTGATATGGCAGGCAAAGGTCTTGCAGTCTAGGTTTAACAGGGAGCTCTGGGTTATGTTTGTCCTCTGCAGCCGTTCTGAGCACCCATTACTTGTGATTTGTCCTTACATTTGACTGTGTTTATGCTAATTTCACTTGAGGTACAAGATATGAGAGATGGGGGCAAGGGAGTACTGCTGGGTGTAGGAGTAGCCTTATAGTATATGTTACCCCTGGAATGTCAGAGGGGGGGCAAGGAGGACAATAAGGGGATGAAAGGATAGGAAGCTTTCATGTTGGACAGATTTGGTGGAAATGTGCCAGGTGTGTTAACTGAGGGGCAGGGATCCCTAATCCATGTGGGATTCTGATAGTCCCCCTGCCGCCGGCATGCAGCAATGTATTCTCCATGCCTGTCAGGAGAAGACAGTCCTGAAACACCAGGTTGTTCTCAGAAATCTGTGTTGCATCATTACCTGAACTAGCTGAATTTGGAAAGAGGTTGTGAATCCAGATTACTGGTCTCTTCCCCTCTCAGAATTGCTTCTGGTTTTTAGTCTCCATGGGAGCACAGGGAGGTATGTGCTTTGTCCTGCACCCTTCCCAGCCGGGGAGGGTTTGCTGCCACTTTAGCAACCTCTGCTTCTTTAGCTGCCCCTTGAATATGAACTCTTCATATTCAGCAGTCATCACTGAATAAGGGCTGTCTGCTGACCTTTCCTTCAACAGTAAATTCTTAGCCAACTGTGCTGCTCTGCTGAGATATGGATGTTTGTCTGTCTGTCTTGTGGTAGGGTTTTGTGTGTCTCACTTTGGCCAAGTGCCTCACAAACTATGGACTCTGGATGTCTGCCTTATTTGGAGAAAAACATAGGCTTTTCAGTTGGTTTGACCTCCCAGTAAGTTCTTACTCTCCTTTGACCTGTATCTGCTTTGCCAGTCTTTGTATTAAGCTTTTTTCCCTCTTTCACATATAAGAGTTCACTGATCCCTCTTCCTTCCCCAATAAAAAGAAGAGAAAATTTTAGTAGCTGCTGCTAACTGTGCCTTAGTCCTTCTACTGGTGTTTAATATTCATCCCAGGAATAAGACATTTGCAAGTTTACATTCACACCAGGTCAGCAGGTGCTGTTGCTGAGGATTGTATTAAAACTTGTAAGATAGCTTACTTTAATCATGAGTATGGACAGGTCTGTCTCATTGAACTATTGCCCACTGCCTTTTAGTGTAGACTGACATATTTATCCTTTGCAAGCAGGCTCTACAGTTGCTCCCTGAGAAATAGTCTATTGTATCTTCATATTCCAAAAGTAGGCTTTTCAGGACAGTATTGGTGAATATAAGTATAATTTTGGAGGCAAATGCTGGTCCCTCAGTTGGGATTGACGAGATCAAGATTAAGCCCTTTAGATCAAATGAAAATCACACTCCACCAGAAAAATGACTTTGTCTGCAATCAGCTCTTCCTGCAGTTAACAACTGGTGAACCACAAAAACAAAGTGACGAGCAAAACCTGACATGGTGGAGTCCTTGGTTGATGACAATATGGTGCCTGCCAAGAAGATGGATTTTGTGATTTCTTCTGTATTGGCTTTCAAAAAGATAAGTGTTGGAAGGAGAGGAGAAATAATAATGCAAATTAATGGTGCAGCAGTTCAGGGACAAGTGAAGTGTTGGATGGGTCTATGCTTTATTTATCTGACAGTCTAAAACGGGAGCTTTCCATAAATGCATGGCTTTGTGTGGCATTCATTGCAAGCAGGTAGTGTGGGAGCAGCAACTAGATTGGTTTTTATCAGGATGCCAAAAGGAGGGGGAGTTAGTGCTTTTCCCTTTTGCTTTACTCCCTTCCTCCAAACACTAGGAGCTTTAGCAGGTGCTTCCTTTAGCAGACAGATATCTCAGGAATTTGGTGTTTCCAAAAGATCTGAATGAACATGTCAGCTTGTCTGGAGTTATCATTTACTGACCATGTGAAAAAATAAGGGGCATTCAGGTGTGGGACACTAGGAGTCAGTATCTTTGCTGATCACTAAGTGAGATGAGACTCTTCCATGAAGCAGGGTTTGAAGGATTTTTTTTGAACAATTTTAATCTACTTTTCGTCTAACACTACTTCCATTAAAGCTAGATATAAATTCATCCCAAGGGGTACTCCAATGATGAGTTTTATTTGGTCCACTGAATTTGTGACTTAAAGGCTAAAAGAAGGCATACATATTACAGAAATGTTGCCTATGACTGACTGGAGAAGGAAAAGAATCCAATCCCTTGTCCCAGCATATTCACCTCTGTGGAGTTTTTTCCTTACAGTTTATTTTTTCAAGGATCTGACTGAAGCTGATTTGTCCTTGGCAATGGTCAGCCTGGAATAAATCTTAAAGATATTTTCTTCCTTTCCTCTCCACTTAACTGAAGCTTAGAACCTGTTGTCCTGCCGTTCTTCCTGTCTGTTGTCTCACCATCATGCTCTCACAAGGCTGCTGTTCCTCACAGAGAGTTGTCACTGTGGTGGAAAGGCGTGCTGTGCATAAGGCTCAGTCCTGTGGAGGAGAAATGTGCTGGTAGTCAGGGAAGGAGAAGGATCAGCATCAGCACAATATCCAAGGAACTGATGTCTTTTTCAGAGTTATGATTATCCGTACTCTTAAAGCCTTTCATAATGCTTCCTCACCTGCAAGCCTTGCAAACCCCAGCTTCTGGTGTGCTGCCTGCCTTTGCATCAGTCCCCATCTTAACACACAGCCGCTGCTGTCTGTGTGGTCTTTGAAATTCACATGGCTTGGTGGCAACCAGTAGGGAGGGAAAATAACGTGTTTTATTTATTTAGAGTCAAGCACAGTTTAAACTCCATTCTAAATAAATAAAAACTCTTAGCCAGATTTATATAAATAAAAAAAGCAGATTTTCCCCTCTCTTTTGGCTGCTGTTGAACAGCATCAGTTTCAAGACCACACAAGGAGCTGTGTCGACAGCTCTGAAATGTGCAGTGGAGGCAAAGGTAGGAGGAGTAGGACGGACCTTGATAACTTGCTTTGGGATTCTAGTGCATAGATGTTCCCTTTGTACCTAAAGGAGTAGCCCTTACACTGTGGAGGGTTAAAATGTTGGAAGAAAACTGGGAACATCTTATGTCTTTAACAGAGGAATATTTCTATAAAGACCGTTTTTTCCTCAGATTGTTCATCCATTCTACCAAGTCATCCGTGGTAGAGTTAGTTGGCACAGCTGAGCACTATTATTTCAGTCTTTATAACTATAGGTGGTAGAGCACCCATAAAAAGCAGTGATTTGAGGAAGAAATGTTTTATTCTTAGGAGGCTGATGACATATGGCCTTTGGGGATTGAGTCTGCACTACACAAAGATTCCCAGTTTCCATCAAATTGTGCTCCCACACAGGTGCTGACAGTGGCGTGTCTCCTGTTACAACCATCACTTAGGGAAACTCCAAGCATGGTTTCATTTTCTTGGGAATGAAATGTATTATGTCTGCACAAGGTTTCAGCTCTCTCTTCACTTTCAGACCTGCCAGGCTATCAGAAAGGGTGACAAGCAGCTGCTATGTGGAGCACCTGGGTTTTGTTACTCCAGAGGAGAGATTGTAGCAGGCCCTAAATAGATAACTGCTTTAAGCGGGTTCTCCTCATGGCAGCATTTGTTTCACTGCTCGTGGATGAGGATGAGCTGGAGGACATGGTTCTGCTGGTTGCAAGATTAGACTGAGAACAAAAAGGACCCAATTAATGATTGTTACTTTGTGACTGGTCAGAGGCCACTACAATTATTGGGGAAAAAAAAAATCAAAGAAATGAACACTCTTGCAAGGCAACGTCTTGCTCACAGTTCATTACCTCTTTCATATTCTGAACCTTCTTGGGCTGGCAGACAAAATGACCAACAGATGTTAATCACATTGAGGCAAAATTTCAAAGAATAATTTTTTAAACCTGTCCTGCATAGCTTACTTTATGCACTTTATATATTAATTTAAAGTTATATATGGTTATATATCCCACAATACTTTTGGGTTGTCTTGTTCTGTTAGTGAAACATAAATTAATTTTTGTCTTCCCACTTAATGACACAGCTGGGCTCACAGTTTGTCATTGGCAATGGTATTAGAACAACACAGACTCCTACACATCTTCATAAAATCCTTATCCTTAAGGTAGCTAGTACATCTCAAGGCTGTATTGCTGTATGGTCCAATTAACAGTAAAATGGCATTTTTCTTTGCACAGATGAATCACAGAATGTCAGGGATTGGAAGGGACCTCGAAAGATCATCTAGTCTAATCCCCCTGCCGGAGCAGGAACCTAAATGAGATCCCATAGAAAGGCGTCCAGGCGGGTTTTGAATGTCTCCAGAGAAGGAGACTCCACAACCTCCCTGGGCAGCCTGTTCCAGTGCTCTGTCACCCTCACTGTAAAGAAGTTTCTTCTGAAGTTTAAGTGGAACCTCCTGTGTTCCAGCTTACACTCATTGCCCCTAATGGAGTCATCATCCTACTCCTACTTCTGCTGTGCCAATATGCAGATGGTTGCCTCAGCTGCCAAAATCTTTCAACACAGCAAATGATCTCTGTCCCAGCCTGCTTAACCCAGAGACATGAGGAGTTTCCTTTCTCGCTCTAGCTGGTGGTGGCTTAGTGAGTCTTTTGCCTTGAGAACACTGTTTGCCTTACTTGAAAGAGCATACATTTTGCCAATGCTACTTGATGCATAAAAATAGATAGCGTGGCATAGGCTCACACTGACTGCCTGCATGAATTTCAAGGCCCCCAAAATTGTTCCACGTGTAGGCGAATGGATTCAATTTTTATGTGTGCACATTATGATTTCAGAAAAGGATGCTGCATTTTGAAAACCCGTATGTAAGAGAGCTAGGAAAGATGGTGCAAAATGCTTTCAAACCTGAATTGTATTGTTTTTTTTTTTATTTTCCTTCTTAAAAAAAGATAGTATTTTAATCCAGCTCTGAAGAGAAGGACTTGGGATTGGT